>NC_068938.1:177593094-177767133 GCF_016801865.2 Culex pipiens pallens | reverse complement strand
AGTCAAAAATAGCAGAACTGTGAAGTACTTTTCAGCATCTATTTTGGCAAACCTCGTTGGATAATTGTTCAAAAAACGAAAAAAAACGTTCAACTCGCGTTGACGAAAAACATCTTAAGCATAACAGCAGTTTATGTCACAAGTGCAAAAAAAAAGTTTTTTTTTCGGCACGAGTCTTAATCCAACAAGGATCACCGAGTTGGTTAAATAAGATGAGTAAAAATTCCCTTTGAATGGAGTGTTGAGTCATCTGGAAAAATTCGACTTTTCAGAACCCAATTCAGTGCTGAAAACTAAAACTATTCAGTCCTTGAATTGAAATTGAAACTATCCGATTTAGTTATTTTTGGTAGAAAAAAGCAGCTTAATAACCATGCACTTTAGAAAAGTCTGATATCAGGCACCAGCTCTTTCCTAACATTTTGCGAGGTGAGTCAAGAAATTTCATCCAGAGACCTGTAGAAATTTTTTGATTAAGATTTTGTGTAGATTTTATGAGATATTTCTTTGGAAAAGTTACTGAAAGTTTATAGAAATATTTGCCAATATTTGAACACCAACAAAAGTTTCCAGAACCCAATTTCTCAGTATCTTACTTCAATTGAATTCAATTTTCTAGTTAATTTTATTTCTACAATAAATTTGTAATAACGATTTAATTATTTGATTTTGGACATTTTTTGATTGTTTTAGGGATAAAAATCCGCAACTTTTGATCCATATAGAATATGGACAACAATATTACCGGAGAGATTTGATTTTTTTTAAATACAAAGTTGAGACAAAGTTTATTTCAGTTTTTAATGTAAAATCTAATTTGAAATCAAAAAGTTCCTTGCAGTTTTTTGACAAAGTTTAGCGTTTTCAAGATATAGCCACTTTAAGTTTAGTTTTAACTGAAAAATATCCTTTTTTTTATATATTCAAGCAGTGTCCATATAAATATTTGGTTCAAAAATTTCAGGAAATTGTCAGTAAAATTAACAAAGAGATTTTAAAGATTGGACTTCTGGTTGCTGAAATACAGCAGATAAAAGAAAAAAGTCTAAAAAATTTAAAATTTCTAAGTATCTTCCGAACCAAGATTGTTGATGCTTCTATTTTTATCGTCGGGACTAGTGCGATAATCTATCGTTATCGTTATTTCGATAATTCTTTCGGCTATAATCTGATTAATAAAAAAACAGAAATGACAAATACTTTGGAAAAAATTTGCAACAGCCTATGTTTCAAAGAAAAATATGTAATCAAAATTATTCACAGAAAACCGTATTTTAGCGAAAGTATTCATATTTTCAAAATTTGCAATATGGGTATCAAAACAAACGAAATTATGCATGTTTTTTTCACGTTTTTAGATTATTTTTTGAATACAATGTTTTCACAAGTTAACGTATTTTTCGAAAATACTCTTATTTAAAAAAAATGCTAAATGGGTATCAAAACAGAGCGAAATTTGGTTTGGTTTTTCACAATAATAATTTTTTTTGAAAATATTGAAATTTACACAAATTTCCATATTTTTTTCGAAAATACTGAAATTTTCGAAATGTGCAACATGGGAATCAAATGTAGCGGATTTTTGTATACTTTTTCATTTTATTCAAGCTATTTTTTGTTAATTACTTAAATTTTCACAAAATACCATATTCATCCGAAAATACTTATTTGAATGTATGTATGAAGCATGCAAAATTTCGCTTCTTAACGGAAATTTGTAAAAAAATAGTATTTTCTTAAAAAATCTCTAATAAATTGAAAAAGCTTACGAAATTTTAAATCTTTTGATACCCAAATTGCAAATTTTGAGTTTTTTTAATATCCTATAAAATACGGCATTTTGTGAAAATTTTAGCAGTTTACAAAATATCTCTAATAAAGTGAAAGAAATATACAAAATTTCGCATCGTTTGTCATGCCTTTGCAAATATTTTTCAATGTTTATGTCGCCAAAAAAAAAACGGTTCAAAAAATCAGGGTGCAAATAAATATTTTTTCAGAAAACTTCAAAATTTTAAAGAAAATAGAAGTCTAACCAACTGAAAACAATCCGAATTAAATTTTCCTGCATTTTAAATCATATTGAACATTATATTTTGTGGAACTCCAATGTACAGCACCGCAAAGAGTTTTTTTTCGGCGAAAAAAAGTCTCTTCAATAATTGAATATTTTGAAAACTAATGTTTGCAATACAACTGGGCAGCACAGCTGAAAAAGTAGTAATCCAGCTGCGTGTAAAAGGCCTGGGTGTAAAATAAATATAGCATTATTTTATGCAATGCTATGTGATTTTTCACCCTGAAATATGTAACCCATCAGTATGGGAAACCTACTTGACCGAAATGTCAAGTTCATATATGCGTTTATCCTTACAACTTATCATCGAACTGTTGGCCGAGTGGGCTAAGGTGCCAGTCCTTACTGTTGGTGGTGTGTTTGAATCCCGTCGGTTGCAACTTTTTTTTTGTATTTACAAAAATTGTACATGCAGTGTGTAATATTAAGTGTTTATTTTCACGAAGGTGATGTGCATGCTTTTGCATGCAATTTTACCATCGGATTTTTAGCTGTGAGGTGTAAAATGCACTTTAAAACACTTTTTTCATTCAAATGTTGAGACCAGCAAAAAAAATCACGCAATAATTTGATTGTATCGATACGAAAAACGTTAATAAATTTTATAAAAAAAGGGAAGAGATTTTTTCGTGGTTCGTGGTCTAACCTATAGGCTAGGTCGTTAGCTCAGACTAGATCGTCTCCCTAGTTGGACTCACAATCCAAAGGTTGTCATATCGAATCTCGGGGAGGATGGAAGCTGCGTGTAAAAAGAGGCTTGCAATTGCCTCAACAATCAAGCCTTCGGATACCAAGTTCGAAGTTAGAATCTCTCAATCGAGAATACCAATGCTATGCTGTAAAGAGCGAATAATTTGATTTTTGATTTGATTTTTGTTTCTAGAAAATTTACACTGTATTATTTGAGAATGATTAACATTATCCAACTACTGTTGTGTAGGTTCTTTTCAATATTGAAACTCTCCTTAAACCTACTAAAAAAAATCCCGACCAATAAAAAATAAATGAATTTCTAGAACCAAAACATAGCCCTCCACCTTTCCCAAAGGTACCAAGAATGCCATCAGAATGCATCAGCAAATGTGTCCCATACGGTGACGGTTCCGAGCGAGCAAGCAAGCATGAGGTAGTTCCAACTCAGGTTCCAAAAGGAACTCGGAAGAACCCTGGCAGCAAGGCTCTTTTGTCGAGGAAAAAAGCATTTTCATACCCGAGCGCAAAGACCCAAGAAAGACGATGCGCTTCCTGCTGTGCGACGTGGTGTGTAAATGAATGTTGATGTCTCTTCTTCTTCTTCGGGGACTTTTTAGTTTTTTTTACACACGGATTCGGAACAATTGCCGAAGCAAGCATATGACTCCCATGCGCCAGTGCCAACGCACACCGCGGGTTTGGTTTTCTCGCTTCGGTACGTGCCTGAACCCATATGTGTATTGGTATCTTGGTACACCGTACCAGCGCACCACGACACTCTCGGCTCGCCCCATCGGTTTTGTGTCTGGCACTCACCTATGGCATGAACCTAGCGTGCCGTGGTACGTGTCGTGGTATTGAACCCGTTTTGTACCGCCAGCGCGTACCACGACACGTACCTCGGCTCGTAACGAGTGAAGCACCTTGGCTCATATACCGGGTTCATGCCATGGGTGAGTGCCAGACACAAAACCGACGCGGCGAACCAAGAGTGTCGTGGTGCGCTGGTACGATGAACCAAAATACCCTCGGTTCGTGTGAGTCGGGTACGGGTGTAAACCGAACAAAGCAGGCGCAAAGCAAACCCGAGGTGCAAGCGAACCGCGTGTACCGCACGGTGCAGGGAAGCTTGCATGAGAGAGAGAGCGAGTGAATGAGATAAAAGCGGAGAGCCATCATTTGTCACGTTCAATTTGGTGCTACTACGATGCATCCCGCCTTGACTTCCCAAAGGGAGCAGAGCAAAGAGAGAGAGAGAGTGGCAAATAAAATGAAGTGCAGTTTTGATGGGTGCCGGACACACGGTTGAGGGCAACTGGAAAAGTGCATGTGTTTGAGTGTGTGTGGGTGGCATCGAGCTCGAGCTGTCAGAATTGGTTTACGATTAGTGGAGGAATTTCTACAGAAGAAATATTACTGGTCGTGCTGGGTGGTATGATTTCTGGGAAGTAGATCAATCAAATAATGTGAGAATTTGTGTTGAAGTTTGAACATTTATTACAAACTTACTACACCCAAAGTTAAAGAACGAGGGGATAGTCCTCACGAAAAGAATCGTGAGGAAAGTGCTGATTTTCGAGAGAATAGTCCTCTCGCGTGTTCATTCGTTCATTTGAACAGTTCTGGAGTTTTTTTTTTGAAAAGGTCCAATAAACCAAATTTTCAGTTTTTGCTTTTTGGGTGTTTTTTAAACCGCCTTGAGTCAGGGATATTAAAAAACAACCAAAAAGCAAAAACTGAAAATTTGGTTTATTGGACCTTTTCAAAAAAAACTCCAGAGTTTATCCTATTGAGTGGCATATATGGACAAATGACCGCCACTAAGTCACCGAACCATGGTGGCCCATAAGGCAAAGGCACGGTTTAATATGCCGAAGGTTTTGGGTTTAAGTCTCGGTACTGGTACTTTTTTTTTGATAGATGAACTTTTTTTGAAGATGAACCCATGAGTAAAGTACTCTTGATAATTTCGGGATTTATCCTCTCAGTCCGCACACAGTACCATTTTACTACCGAATCTTGATCTTTATCCTCTCGTATGGCGATGTCCAGTTCTAGATGTACTAACTTTTTTTTTGTTTATTGTTTTTTGTTTATTGTTTTTGGTTTTTTATTTTTTGTTTTTTGTTTTTTGTTTTTTGTTTTTTGTTTTTTGTTTTTTGTTTTTTGTTTTTTGTTTTTTGTTTTTTGTTTTTTGTTTTTTGTTTTTTGTTTTTTGTTTTTTGTTTTTTGTTTTTTGTTTTTTGTTTTTTGTTTTTTGTTTTTTTTTTGTTTTTTGTTTTTTGTTTTTTGTTTTTTGTTTTTTGTTTTTTGTTTTTTGTTTTTTGTTTTTTGTTTTTTGTTTTTTGTTTTTTGTTTTTTGTTTTTTGTTTTTTGTTTTTTGTTTTTTGTTTTTTGTTTTTTGTTTTTTGTTTTTTGTTTTTTGTTTTTGTTTTTTGTTTTTTGTTTTTTGTTTTTTGTTTTTTGTTTTTTTGTTTTTTGTTTTTTGTTTTTTGTTTTTTGTTTTTTGTTTTTTGTTTTTTGTTTTTTGTTTTTTGTTTTTTGTTTTTTGTTTTTTGTTTTTTGTTTTTTGTTTTTTGTTTTTTGTTTTTTGTTTTTTGTTTTTTGTTTTTTGTTTTTTGTTTTTTGTTTTTTGTTTTTTGTTTTTGTTTTTGTTTTTTGTTTTTTGTTTTTTGTTTTTTGTTTTTTGTTTTTTGTTTTTTGTTTTTTGTTTTTTGTTTTTTGTTTTTTGTTTTTTGTTTTTTGTTTTTTGTTTTTTGTTTTTTGTTTTTTGTTTTTTGTTTTTTGTTTTTTGTTTTTTGTTTTTTGTTTTTTGTTTTTTGTTTTTTGTTTTTTGTTTTTTGTTTTTTGTTTTTTGTTTTTTGTTTTTTGTTTTTTGTTTTTTGTTTTTTGTTTTTTGTTTTTTGTTTTTTGTTTTTTGTTTTTTGTTTTTTGTTTTTTGTTTTTTGTTTTTTGTTTTTTGTTTTTGTTTTTTGTTTTTTGTTTTTTGTTTTTTGTTTTTTTGTTTTTTGTTTTTTGTTTTTTGTTTTTTGTTTTTTGTTTTTTGTTTTTTGTTTTTTGTTTTTTGTTTTTTTGTTTTTTGTTTTTTGTTTTTTGTTTTTTGTTTTTTGTTTTTTGTTTTTTGTTTTTTGTTTTTTGTTTTTTGTTTTTTTGTTTTTTGTTTTTTGTTTTTTGTTTTTTGTTTTTTGTTTTTTGTTTTTTGTTTTTGTTTTTTGTTTTTTGTTTTTTGTTTTTTGTTTTTTGTTTTTTGTTTTTTGTTTTTTGTTTTTTGTTTTTTGTTTTTTGTTTTTTGTTTTTTGTTTTTTGTTTTTTGTTTTTTGTTTTTTGTTTTTTGTTTTTTGTTTTTTGTTTTTTGTTTTTTGTTTTTTGTTTTTTGTTTTTTGTTTTTTGTTTTTTGTTTTTTGTTTTTTGTTTTTTGTTTTTTGTTTTTTGTTTTTTGTTTTTTTGTACCTTTTTACAATTATTTAAAGTATTTTATTTTAGGTTGAATTCTAAGAAATGGATAGCTAGTTTTGTTTCTTAGAATACCTCTTTACCAAGAACAGTTCAAAAGACCAAATCTTCAGACGACATTCCCACCCAACCAAACTAAAACCTTCGAAGAATTGCTCCACCGACAGACCCGCGCCATTTATCACCATCGAGGAATGCTTTCGATCGGTAAATTATTAGCAGATTAGTCGGTGTATCAGGCCGGCCTGCCGCCAAGGCCAAAACAATCCGATCAGAACTACTCTAAATGGGCCATAATTCAGCCGGGCTGTGCGCGACTGTCAACTTAAGGGGCCCGATCGGGACTACCTGAACTTTCCTTCCCATGATCCGGCCTGTGGGGCTTATCTTAATGGAAAAAACGGGGGTATTTCGATGAGCTATCTCTTCGCTTCTTCGTTTGTGTTTATTTTTGAAACAAATTTTTTGAATATATTGATCATATTTCGATGCTCTCAGACGTGCGCCGTGGGACGGGTGTTGATCATACCTGAGAAGCGTTCGGATGGGTATCTCGGAAGGGGTAATTTATGGGCATTATTGGGGACAACCAATAAATATGGGTTCGCTTTTTTCGGGGGGAAGAAGCTCCCGGTTGGCGGCCGTCATAAACCAGGAACCGCCGCTGCCAAAAGGGTGTTAATGAGAAAGATATGTTCGAACCGAAATGGGTTTTTATGGAAGCAAGGAATTTTATCGCAGGTTTCGACCAAGAAACAGTTAAAACCCCCTTTTGTCTGTGAAATACGCAGTTTTGTCCGGTTTCGGATTAATGGCTGGTGTTTTTGTTCTGGTGAGGAACGTGGCGAGTGATCGCAATAAAATTATTAAATTAGTTTTTTGAATTAAATCAATAAACTTGAGTTGAAGTAGTAAGCAGGAGGGGTCCCACTCAAGTAATTTGAAGTTTCTGGTTGAGGGAATAACACTTTGCACATGGTGTCGAGTCAAGGTGGAAACTAAATTGTATAATTAATATTTTTTAGTATTATTTTTGCAGAAAAGTTACAAAGTTATTACAATCATCGAAAAAAAGTAATTATTTTAATGTTTTCACCATGTCAATCCGCCAATTTCCCCACAAGCCGCAGAGTGGTCGTCGTGAACGGAAGCTTACAGATATGACTGGGGCCCAACTTTTGGCTGCAGCAACTTCTTGACGGTGGCGACCGGCAAGACAACAATTTATGAGAACTTTATTAACGTCCATCAGGCTTCTCTCGGCCGGATCTTCGGCGCGGTCTTCCAAAGCTGGAATTGAAAACGCTCGCAATGGAAACCGCGAGCGGCTTCAGGTTCGAGGTTGGGATTATAATTCGTTGACCTGTTTATCCGATTATTTCTGGCCGCTCGGAGCTGAGCGGTTTGGATGCACTTTTCTCCTCGGCGGTTGTTGGCGAGGAAGGCAGTTGGGACTTGGAAATCAATTTACTGCTTAGCGTTAATAGTAGCTGGAGAGATATAGGTTTTAAGCAAACTACTGAAAACAAGAAGCTGGGGGATTTCGATCAGGACTGAAGCTTGGTGAACGTGGGAATCGAGCGATGGCTGAGGAATATCTAGGCAGTTGAGGGATTTTGGGGGATTATCGGCGATCATTGGTTACGCTGGTACCAACTGACAGTAATTCGACCGTGGAGGGATTTATTGAGAATTTATAAATAAAGAACGTTGTGATTTAAAAAACATTAATATAACTTTATTTTCAAGTATTTCCTCATAAATTTTACTCAATTTCAAAAATAAACTATAATTACACATCAGGGTCATTCTCCGCCAACTCACATTGCAGTTGCCCCGACCCCTCTAAGATTTGCGTGATCAGGGACAAAAATTACCCCTTAGGACAAAGTTTCACGCAAAACGAAGATGGGTCGGAGCAACTTTTCCCGATTTCGTGTGAGTTGGTAGAGAATTACCCATCAACATTTTTATAATCGTCTATTCTACATTTTTTTCAGAATATTGTTACATTCTTAAACATAGTCCTAAAAAGTCACAAAAATCACGAAATTTTAAAATGAAAAATTATGGTATAGATGAAAAAGTACATTAAATTTTTCAATCTATCGTCAACGTTATTCCTAAGGCTACCAACTTTACGGATTTTTTCCTTACCATACGGATTTTCGAACTTCTTCGCGGATTTTTAACAGGCCGGAATTTTTGTAGGGAATTTTAAGCATAATACGGATTTGTACGGAATTTTAACAACTTATTTTATGATTGAATTGCTTTTTGATTTGGTAGAAGCTTTTGTTAACTAGAAATTTTTATTTTTCTGTGAGTTTGATTTAAAAAGATAAAAGATTTCCTCAATTTAAACTTGATTATCAATAATTCTAGAATTGTTTAACTATTGTCTTTCATATGTTGATAGGACCTTTTAAGAAAACTCTAGAATTGTTCTTTTAGAAATTCCTTACAAAATATATTTATCCATTTTCAAAGGCTTTCTAAGACTTGTGAAAAAATTTTAACATTTGAATTAACAAATTTAGAGTTTTTTAAAGGTCCTATAAAAAAACTCTGGAAAAGTGTTCGTGAAAACACTAAGAACGATATTATTCGTGAAAGCAAACTTGACATGTCGTAAACTTTTAAACGTTTATTAAAAAAAAATTAAGAACAATTGAAATTGATTCAAATTACGGTTTATTTTTGAAATTCTTTTAAACGTGCAAGTCATAAGCACTCTGATAGCATTTTGTGAAATTTATTAGCTGTAAAAACGACACAGTTTTATATTTTTAATTCTCACATTAATTAAATTTAATTTATCTAAATAATTCATTGGCAGTTTTTGTTACACCATGGTGTCATGTCGGCAAAGTGTACGGATTTTTGCTCAGCAAGAGTTGGTAGCCTTAGTTATTCAGATAATTTTATCGACGATAACTTTTTCGACGATAACGGAAGGTAACTTATATTTAATATTATTCTGAAATAGACTAAATCCAACCAAATTATGTTGAATTTCAAGCTTCCTCTTAGAAAATATTTTTTGATGACATGGTAGGTGTCAAAGTATAAATGGGTAATTCTCCGCCAACTCACACAGCAGTTGCCCCGACCCCTCTTCGATTTGCGTGAAACTTTGTCCTAAGGGGTAACTTTTGTCCCTGATCACGAATCCGAGGTCCGTTTTTTGATATCTCGTGACGGAGGGGCGGTACGACCCCTTCCATTTTTGAACATGCGAAAAAAGAGGTGTTTTTCAATAATTTGCAGCCTGAAACGGTGATGTGATAGAAATTTGGTGTCAAAGGGACTTTAATGTAAAATTAGACGCCCGATTTGATGGCGTACTCAGAATTCCGAAAAAAACGTATTTTTTTATTGAAAAAAACACTAAAAAAGTTTTAAAAATTCTCCTATTTTCCGTTACTCGACTGTAAAATATTTTGGAACATGTCATTTTATGGGAAATTTAATGTTGTTTTCGAATCTACATTGACCCAGAAGGGTCGTTTTTTCATTTAGAACAAAAATTTCATTTTAAAATTTCGTGTTTTTTCTAACTTTGCAGGGTTATTTTTAAGAGTGTAACAATGTTTTACAAAGTTGTAGAGCGGACAATTACAAAAATTTTGATATATAGACATAAGGGGTTTGCTTATAAACATCACGAGTTATCGCGAATTTACGAAAAAAAGTTTTGAAAAAGTTGGTCGTCATCGATCATGGCCGTTCATGGTCACCCGCGACAGACACGGACGACGAAACAAAGAGAAACGCAAAAAGTAACTTTTTCAAAACTTTTTTTTTCGTAAAATCGCGATATTTCGTGATGTTTATAAGCAAACCCCTTATGTCTAAATATCAAAATTTTTGTAATGGGAGCGTTCTTTTATTTCGTAACGCAGTTGGGTGGGGAGGGGGGGTCGGAGGCCGTGTTACGCTCCATACAAAATTTTTAAAATTTGTATGGAAATTTTGTTACGAGGGGGGAGGGGGTCTTAAAGTCCGATTTTTCGCGTTACGTAATAAAAGAACGCTCCCAATTGTCTGCTCTACAACTTTGTAGAACATTGTTACACTCCAAAAAATAATCCTGCAAAGTTAGAAAAAACACAAAATTTTAAAATGAAAAATTTTGTTCTAAATGAAAAAATGACCCTTCTGGGTCAATGTAGATTCGAAAAGTACATTAAATTTTCCATAAAATGTCATGTTCCAAAATATTTTACAGTCGAGTAACGGAAAATGGGAGAATTTTTAAATCTTTTTTAGTGTTTTTTTGATGAAAAATACGTTTTTTTTGGAATTCTGAGTACGCCATCAAATTGGGCGTCTAATTTTACATAAAAGTCCCTTTGACACCAAATTTCTATCTCATCACCGTTTCAGGCTGCAAATTATTGAAAAACACCTCTTTTTTGCATGCTCAAAAATGAAAGGGGTCGTATCGCCCCTCCGTCACGAGATATCAAAAAACGGACCTCAGATTCGTGATCAGGGACAAAAGTTACTCCTTAGGACAAAGTTTCACGCAAATCGAAGAGGGGTCGGGGCAACTTTTCCCGATTTCGTGTGAGTTGGTAGAGAATTACCCAAATACCAAAAAAAAAAATAAAAAAATATCGTTTTTTCTCAACAAAGAAAAAAAAATCTCAAATTTGTAAAATTCGCAATATGATTATCAATTGATTTGAAATTTTGCTTGCAAATTCTCTGTTCTAGAGATTTTTTGAATAAAATACTAAAATGTTCACAAAATACCGTATTTTTTCAAAAATACCAACATTTCTTTAATTCCCCATATGGGTATCAAACAAAGCAAAATTTTGCCTGTATGTCAAAAAAAATATATGTACCGATTTTCTTGAAAATACTCAAATTTCTACTATTTCCAATATGGGTATCGAATGATTCAAAATTTTGCATGCAATTTCTCTGTTTTAGAGATTTTTTACAAAATACTAATATTTTCACAAAATACCGTTTTTTTAAAGTACTAATTTATTATTATTTTCAATATTCTATCGAATATGGATGAGGTCGTACCGCTCCTCCGTCACGAAATATCGAAAAATGGAACTCGGATAAGTGTTCAATGTTTAATGTTTATTGTTTAATGTTTAATGTTTAATGTTTAATGTTTAATGTTTAATGTTTAATGTTTAATGTTTAATGTTTAATGTTTTATGTTTTATGTTTAATGTTTAATGTTTAATGTTTAATGTTTAATGTTTAATGTTTAAGGGTGCACAGCAACGGAGGAAGTTGTTGTCTTCTTATTCTAAAATTGTCAAACTTACGGACCCAATCCTGCAACAACGGAATTGTAAAATTAGTCAAACTTTGTTGTACATTACTTTGTGGACAATATTTTAGGGGATGAATAAAAAAATATTTCGATAGTACCCGTAGTTTTGAAGTTACTAAAATATCTGTTACAAAAATCTGGGTGCAAAAGCTCTGGTTGATGTGCCTCGTTAATGTTTAATGTTTAATGTTTAATGTTTAATGTTTAATGTTTAATGTTTAATGTTTAATGTTTAATGTTTAATGTTTAATGTTTAATGTTTAATGTTTAATGTTTAATGTTTAATGTTTAATGTTTAATGTTAAATGTTTAATGTTTAATGTTTAATGTTTAATGTTTAATGTTTAATGTTTAATGTTTAATGTTTAATGTTTAATGTTTAATGTTTAATGTTTAATGTTTAATGTTTAATGTTTAATGTTTAATGTTTAATGTTTAATGTTTAATGTTTAATGTTTAATGTTTAATGTTTAATGTTTAATGTTTAATGTTTAATGTTTAATGTTTAATGTTTAATGTTTAATGTTTAATGTTTAATGTTTAATGTTTAATGTTTAATGTTTAATGTTTAATGTTTAATGTTTAATGTTTAATGTTTAATGTTTAATGTTTAATGTTTAATGTTTAATGTTTAATGTTTAATGTTTAATGTTTAATGTTTAATGTTTAATGTTTAATGTTTAATGTTTAATGTTTAATGTTTAATGTTTAATGTTTAATGTTTAATGTTTAATGTTTAATGTTTAATGTTTAATGTTTAATGTTTAATGTTTAATGTTTAATGTTTAATGTTTAATGTTTATTGTTTAATGTTTAATGTTTAATGTTTAATGTTTAATGTTTAATGTTTAATGTTTAATGTTTAATGTTTAATGTTTAATGTTTAATGTTTAATGTTTAATGTTTAATGTTTAATGTTTAATGTTTAATGTTTAATGTTTAATGTTTAATGTTTAATGTTTAATGTTTAATGTTTAATGTTTAATGTTTAATGTTTAATGTTTAATGTTTAATGTTTAATGTTTAATGTTTAATGTTTAATGTTTAATGTTTAATGTTTAATGTTTAATGTTTAATGTTTAATGTTTAATGTTTAATGTTTAATGTTTAATGTTTAATGTTTAATGTTTAATGTTTAATGTTTAATGTTTAATGTTTAATGTTTAATGTTTAATGTTTAATGTTTAATGTTTAATGTTTAATGTTTAATGTTTAATGTTTAATGTTTAATGTTTAATGTTTAATGTTTAATGTTTAATGTTTAATGTTTAATGTTTAATGTTTAATGTTTAATGTTTAATGTTTAATGTTTAATGTTTAATGTTTAATGCTTATCGAATGCTTAGGAGTAGTTGTGGGCGTTAGTATTTTTTTTCTCTTATCAAATCTTACAAAAATTAAAAAAAGCAATAAAAACCAAACCAATAAATACCCAAACCATAAAACCTATAACCAGAAATAATCGCAAATATGTGACAACATGCGGTATGTCGAATTTAACTTCCTCCCATTCATAGTTTCAATCCCACAACAGTGACGTCCTTGCGGTACATCTCGTACTTCAATTAGACTCAGTGGCCAACCCTGAAGGACTCCCATTGCGAACTAAAACGTTCAGATAGCGCCAACCACACACGGAAGTTCAAAGACGCTCTAAAACCACATTCTTTGCTGCATAATTGCTCGAAAGTCCTTGAACGGTGGTAATTGCCAACTTTTAGGTCACAACCTCAACCAGTACGCTCTGATGTGCCGAAGCCTTGACCTTGAGCTGTCCACTCAAATTGTGTACGCTCATCTTGTTTGCCCTTAAGTTTGTGCATCCGAAGCATGTTGTGACAACTTTATCCAAAACAAGGAGATCCTCAGCTTCTGGAACGCACAAAAAAGTGCAGACTTGGCACGTTTTCGGACCCGTTCAGGACGAGGGCTTCAAAAGGACACTCGGAGACAAGACACACGAAGCAATGTTTGGCAGCTGTGCACCCTGCTGGGTCGTCGTTTTTGGGACAGCGGGAAGTCATCCTGGGTCCCGGGAACGACTTGTGAGGTAACGCAACGAAACGCTTGGATTGATTTATGGCCCGGGCGCATTTTGGAAACTTTTTGGCATGAATTCTATTTTGGTGGCACGGAGGAACCGAGATTCCGGGTGAATAGGTCGAACTGATAAATGTGCAAAGGATGTGGGTGCGCAGCAGGGTGGTGAAGAGGGTTCGATAATTTCTGGAAATTGCTGGTTCTAATTGTGTTTGGAAGGTATCATAGCTTTGGACGTAAATTCTGAAGAGATTCGCTGAAATGAATTATCTTGTTCAACAACATGATTTTAGAAACTCAATTAAATTAAATTTGGCAAACATGGCACTCTTTAAATAACATCTTGCTTTTAAATATCACAATGTTTGCAATCAACTTCAATTACATTGTCCACCATTTTCGTACAGCAACCAGTTTAGAGCCCTTATCATGCGGGTTTCAGGCCCAAAAATTGCTTACAAGCCAGTTTAATTTGCATTAGCAATGCCCATCGCGAAACCTCCATCCCGTGCAAACTCATAACCGTTGGTAAAGGCCCTATCATTTCCAAAGGTCCTCAATATCCTCGCTTATACTTTTTTTTGCACTGCTGTTGCTCAAATAAACACTTTCACGTCCAGGGCCGGCAGTCGGTCCTCAGTTGCTGGGCTATCGTGGCCGGAACATACCTTTTCGATTAAGCAAATTGTGGCCAACCTCGAACTCGGACATTGAAGCTTACCAACGCGCGCGGCGTAATCATAATAACAGTTTTTGAAAATATTAAAAATTTATAAAAGCTCAACTTTTTCCGCCGTTCCCCCTCTCTTTTCCGGCAATGGGGACGACCTCTGGGGTGCCACCCCGGGTAAGGACCAAGTGTTTGTTGTGATGTAACAAACCGGTCTTTGGAGTAAATTTGTTTTTTAAAGAAATTAAATAGAAACTTTGTTTTGTGCTCACTTAGACACGTATTCAAATCAAATTTTGAAAAAAAAATATCAAATATCTTTTCAACATTGTCACTCTTCTTCACGGTTTAAAATTTCCTCCCACAGTGTCTTTTCGCGTATAAAACCAGCCACCACAAAAGTCCAAGACATGCTCCAAGTCCCTTCAACCAGGAGGGGAAAAAAAGAACATGCCAAGACAATTAACGTTAAGTGTAGGTTTTGCGCGCACTTTTCGGTCCCAGGACTGGGCCAAATTGCTGTGTTCGTTGTTTTTTTTTTCTCGTTTTCATTTTAGCTGCACTTAAACAGGTATTTTTTGTATAATTTGTAAAACAACAATTTAAACACAAGTCATTTCAGTTTTGATTATTTTAATCATTAATTTATGTTTTCAAAAATATGAGCACCAGTTGGAGAATCTATGAAAAGTTTGAAATATGTAATAATGAAGTATAAAAAGTACATAAATCAATCATTGATTTTGCACTGTGTTGTCAGAGGACCCCAAAGGAAATTTCACACAATTTTCATTGCACTTTTTTTTATTTTCCCCCTTTTCTGGCACAGGCAAATTACACGCCGGTAAAACACTCTCACCCGTTCCTCGCTGACCACTAATTTCCGAACTTTTTCAAGAAAAAGGGCCGACAAGCCGCCTCTTCTGGTGCTGAAATTCGTACCCAAAGCATCAAAAGTCCTGTCCAGCCTGTCCCAGCATAATGAATATTTATTTATGCACTCTTGTTTATTTATATTTTTTGCGCCTCAACATTTTCTCGGATCACTCGTGACTTCAAGAGCCCACTACCGTCCAGCATCGGAATGCCCCTCTTTGTTGCCTCCTTTAAGTGGGAGGATCGGACAACTCAGATGGGTGCAGGGCAGAAATCCCGCCAAAATCGTGACGTTTAAAATCATAACTGTTTCTTCCATAGGGAGAAGGCTCGGCAAGCCGCTGCCAAGAGTGTTAAAAATGGCCCACGGTTTTGGTCCGGATTTTCGGGTAATGCATTCAAAAGGACTCTACGTCGAGAGAGGTTGCAAGAGTACCATAGTGGTAAAATCACTGTGCAGTTTTTGCAAATCTTTGTTTTTAATCACAAATTTATCAGATGTTTTTGAAATATTTTCAAAAGGAGTAAAGATGCTAGCAAATTTTTACGATAAGATTTCTTAATTGCAAGAAACAAAACATTAACAATTAAAAAACAAATATCTATAATTCATTACAATTAAAATTTAAAAGATTTCAGATAACTGCTGTTTAAAAAAATATGTAGGAAAAGGTGAAACAGGACGCCAGTTCTAAAACAACTTTTGTTTAACTGATCAATCAATTTCTGAAATCGATTTTTTTAAGTTACGGCATTTTCCCGAAAAGTGCTTTTCGAAACTCGAGTCCTGATCTTAAGACAGTGGTGCCTTCTCGTTTCACCTCAACAATTGATGATTCAATTTTTTTATTACCATTGTGCATGACGTCTAGGTTCCCAAGTAGCAATTGAAATGCTTTATATTCTTATATGGTTTTAAAAATGTTTTATTAAATGCAACAATGTTTTATAAAAACATTTATCAAAGCAAACTGGTTTTCATCTTGCATAACCTTCAACATATTTTCAAGGTTTCTTCAAGACTTGATTAGGAATTCTACTTAGAAGTTTTAATTCAGATTTTAAGTTACACTTCGAGATTTCCTGAAGAATATATGGCGCAGCTTGAATACCTTGACGAAGTCTGCAATAAATCTTTTGCGTCTTAATAAGGAATTTGACCAATCTTGTTGGTTTTGAACTGTCACCTCAACTTATTCAGTTGTAGAACGAGAAACACAGTGCAAGGAGACGAATTACTTTGATCCAGCTTTTAAGTGCAGCTACAAGTGATCTCTTAATTCAAAGTTTTCAAAAGCGTGCAAAGTTTTCAAAAGCGTGCAAAGAATAATAAAAAGAATAAATTGGTGGTTTTGGTTGTGTTTTTTTTTGTTTGGGAAAAGATTTTTTAATTACCGTTTTTTTCAGAATTTATTATTGGGAACTATTTGTGTATTTCAGAAATGGTGCCAGTGCAGTTGTTGCTTAATACTATTTTTATGTAAAGATATGTTATTTTCGCAATTTATAATAACTGAACAAGGCGTTTCACACATTTTGTTTTGTGTGGCGTTTCTCGCAGACTTTTTGTTGAAAACTTTTAAGGCTTGATCAGAACTGTATAAAGTGCTTATGGTTTGCAATTAGAAATTGATAGAACTTTGAATTCTGCAAGTTTTCTTGTATAAAGCCATCAAGCTTTTATTCTGTGTATTGTTACGCGCTGTCATTTGCAATTTGTTGGTGCTGTTTGAGTTAGTTAAGCACACGGAAGTGATAATTGCGCTGTTGAGTCGGATAAAGGGCATCCGGAAACCGATCAGTATGGATAGTTTCACGCAGATGGGGCGGATCAAGTTTACGCCGGTAGATCCAGTGGATGAAGGTTTGGGGGTTTTCTCCAAGGACGTCGCTTGTCTTCAGGAGACGAAGCAGGAGATGATGGAATTTGTCGAATTGAAGGCACCGGATCGGCTGGGGCAAAGGTTCCTAAACTTGCTCTACCTCTGGGTTCACCTGAGTGTGTTGGCGAAGGTGGTGGCCATCCAGGCGCAGGTTCCATTCCTCAGCATGAACTGATCGGAAAGTATCGAAATGATTGGCAGCCTAGGAGCGGCTCGTGTCTGAGATCTTTTCAAAGACACCCGCATGCGGATTCCGTGCATAACCTACATTGACGAGGTGGACGCCACTGGACGGCAACGCGACGGTGGATGTGTTATTCGAACAAATAAATACCTTTGAAATGCTAGCGTATGCTTTTTTATTCGGTTATTTCCAAATTCAAGTTGTCCACCACCGATGGTGATCTTTTTGCAGCTGAGAAAACACGCATGCGCTGCGTCCTCGCCTTGTGCCATTTGATCTTGATGAAAGCCATGATAAAACATTTTGGATCTGATAATAGCCGCTATAAAACTTCTATAAATCTCGTAAGTCTTGGCAAGTTTTGAGCCACTCTTGTTCAAGAAGGAATGGATTTGAAATAGATTTGAACAAGAACATTTATATTTCATGAACTTCATGAACGCCATGTTGCTGTGAGGTGCGAGCAGCCGAAATGCACAGCCATATTGAATTTGGGAGCAACAATATGCTAAAACATTGATTTTTTGAAAAAAATCTTAACTTTTTTTAGTGAATCGAATGTGCGCATATTAGTTTCTCGAGCTATCTTTGAAAATTGGTCGATGAAATTATGTTGGCATAACTATCGTGTTTCATTATATATTGAAACTTAACACATTTATATTAGTAACAATAATAATTTGACTCCAAATAATTATTATCTGCCATCAGCTTTCTGTGTTTGCATGTAGGAAGAATTGCTTTTAATCAAGAAAATTAGCAAACTATTTTGTCTGCCACGCAGGCTTTTTGGTTTCCTACAAATACAAAAATATAAATGCTTAATGTTTTAATCTAGCATCCAAGAATGCGCACAGACTACAAGAAAACCTTTTTCCAAGCCAATCAGTTTTATTCATGCTTTCAAGAGATCTATAGAGATTTCATAAAACACACAATAAAACATTTATGTCTCACGATGCTCCTCAATAATACTCTGGACAACCTCCTAAAATGGTCCATTTTGGTTTTAATGTTGATTTAACTCGTTTTTAACTCAGCATGTAGGACTAAATGGCATTTCGTTGAAATTTACTTGAGAACTCTTCAGAATCTCTTTGAAACTATATCAAAACTAAAATTGTTACTTGGGTTAACAATGTCTCAATGGCCAGAAGTTAAACTACAACTTTTCAGCCCTCAAATAAATGCTATAATCAGCTTTTTGAAATTCGCTTTTGAAAACGCTTATTTTTCCTGTTATTCTGTAGTGACGAAATGGCCTGCATATCATCACCAATTAAATATTGATACTGTTTTGGGGGTTCAGGCAGAGGCGTTCGACTCGTGCTGAGAAGGTCATCATGTTGTATCATGTTAAATAAATTACTATTTCAGCTTTGTTATTGTACAACAGTACTTTATGTAACGAGTTGAAAAATAATTATTTGAACCATTCCATTCAACTCGCTAAAGAATACTTTTTTTTTTGTATTTCAGAGAATTTTTTTTGAATTGTCTACACAAAACCCAAGCCTGCGTCAAAAAGTATTGCTTTAGGATACAAGTGATGAAAAGTTTAACCTTTCAGCACTCAAAAAAGGGCAATCGTGATCTTTTCAATACTGTTATTTTTGGTGATGATAAATAGGCAATTTCGTTACTGCCTTGAAAAAAGGAGTTAAAGGAAAGTGCTATTTTGCGTGAGTATAGTCCTCTCGCGTGTTCATTCGTTCATTGGAACAGTTCATCCTATTGAGTGGCTTATATGGACAAATGACCACCACTTAGTCACCGAACCATGGTGGCCCATACGGCAAAGGCACGGTTCAATGTGCCGAAGGTCTTGGGTTCAAGTCTCGGCACCGGTACTTTTTTTTTGATGGATTTACTTTTTTTGAAGATGAACCCATGAGTAAAGTACTCTCGGTAATTTCGGGATTTATCCTCTCCGTCCGCACACAGTACCATTTTACTACCGAATCGTGCTCTTTATCCTCTTTATCCTATCCTGGAATATTTCAATAATGTTTTTCGATCAATAATTTTAGAGATCAATAATTTTAGAGATTTTAGAGGCTAGTTAGTTGACATTTAGAAAAACAAATCATTTTCATCGATTCGAACTCTTTCTCAGAAACTAATTGCCCGTTTTCAAAGTCCCTGAAAAAAAAAGTTGAAAATTATCTCAGCCTTGCATACATATTTTTGTATGGATTGCTTTTCTTGCAATAAGTGTTTATAAATTTCAAAAAATGAAAAAAAAACAAAAAAGAAATACCTTAAAATAGCTTTAACATAAATACGGTACATAATATCGAAAAAAATAATTTGAAAGGTACTTTTAAATTGCAAATAAGATTGTGCTTTAAGACAGCAACCAAAGAAGTTGTTGTCTTCTTATTTCAAAATTGTTGAACTTTCGGACCCAATCCTGAAATAATTTGATTATAAAAATAGACAAATTTTGTTGTAAATCTTTATGAAAATAGTAATAAATGTATCGATAGTTCCCGTAGTTTTGAAGATACTAAAATGTCTTTAACAAAAATCTGGGTGCAAAAGTTCTGGCTGATGTGCACCGTTTAAATTGTTTTTTTTCTACTTATTTTGTTCACGTTAAAAAAAATCGAGTTTATCAAAAAAAAAATCTTATCTGATAAACTAGATTTTGCACCACGACGCACTATGGCTCAGTATATGTCTTGTTTAGTCCCCAAAACATATTAAAAAATCGAAAATTAAAAAAAAACATATTTTGAAAATTTAAATTTCAGTAATAAAGAGTTTAAAAAAATAATCGGATTTTTTCCGTGCACCTATTTTTTTCCGAAAAGTCTTAATCATTACCTACCACTTTGCCGAAGACAACAAATCGATTAGAAAATCCTTTCTCAAGATACAGATTTTCATACATTTACATACCCATTTTGTATGACCAGCCTCCAAAAAAGTATGGAGATTTGTTTGGAATTACTAAAGATGCTAAATTGTCTTTTGACATAGGGAATATAAGAACAAAGTTTCTTCCAAATCAAAAAAATAAAATTTTAAAATAGCGAAAAAAATGCGAAATCGAAGGGAACGACTTAGGGGTCTTACCGCCCCTCCGTCACGAGATTTCAGAATTAGAACTAAAATTTTTTTTTAAAAGATTACATTATCAACATTATATCGTGTTTTTTACTTTTATTTTTCACAAATGTACCCATCATAATAAGCAGCCAAGCCTGCAGCGTCCTCGGACAAGAACCAAGTGCACGTCAGAAAAATCTCAACCCAGGTTCAAACCACGGTTGATCTCCCGAGTATAAACAAGCAGCAGCAGTCCCTTAAGACAATGTTTGAAGAACTGACTCGTCGTTGTCGTGGCTCAACCGTGGGTGATGGAGTTTCAGTTTCAGTTTCACGACTTTGGACTCCGGGCCCGGCAATCATCTCACCTCTCTCTCTAGACCTGGCAAAGTCCACCCCCGAGGGAATCGATGAAAACCGTGGCGGATTTCAATTTGCAAAACAATTTTCAGGTCCGCTTTTCTGAGTCAGGAGGCGTGTGCCCTCCATCCTCCTCGGCGACCTCGGGTAGAGTGATGTGAAAGTCATCCCCCAGGGTCTTCGACGCGGTCGTGGCCAGGTGATGGAATGATGGACTGATTTTGTGTTAAAATTTTCGGCGGCTTACACTTACTTGCATTAAAATTACCTGAACAAAACTATTTTTAAAATACTTTTGCTATCCTATAAATATTTGATTTTGGACCTTGACTGTTAGAAAAACACATTTGTTTGAAGCAGGTGAAATTAATCAAATAATTTTTTTTTGCAACACAGTGTAGTCTTGCTTTTGTTAAGAGAGGACAGTACATCGCATGATTGTTTTCGAATTTGTTACCTTCACCTTCTGGACGTACTTTTTTTGCTCATTTTTTTGGTAACTTTTATTCAGGGGTGCATTTTTTTGTTTTTTTCGGTCCCTTGTAAAAGGCGTGAGTAAAGACACCTAATTGAGATGGCCGCAAGGATTTATGCATGCGGTTGGTGGCTGCGATGTCGGCTTTGCCGATGACCAGCTTTCTCCCCTCGTTGTTGTTGTTGGCTGGGACAACAAAAGGAGCATCGCGAAAATTGACCTGATTGGAAGAAGTGCGAGGTACCGTTGCTTTTCGCACCTTCAATTAGTGCGCTGTCGGGCAGTTTGAAAGGGTTTTTTTTTTTAAAGGAATTGTTGGGGCGTTTGGTTTTTTTTGCCGATAATTGCAATAAAATAATTCAGAAAAAAAAGAAGAAAAAAGATGAGCAATTCTCTGAGTTTTCGGTCATTCGATTTTTTTTGTATTTTTTTATCCGGCTGAAACTTTTTTGGTGCCTTCGGTATGCCCAAAGAAGCCATTTTGCATCATTAGTTCGTTCATATAATTTTCCATACAAATTTGGCAGCTGTCCATACAAAAATGATAAAAGAAAATTCAAAAATCTGTATCTTTTGAAAGAATTTTTTGATCGATTTGGTGTCTTCGGCAAAGTTGTAGGCATGGATATGGACTACACTGAAAAAAAAAATGATTCACGGTAAAAAAAAATTTGGTGATTTTTAATTTCACTTTTTGTCACTAAAACTTGATTTTAAAATCCAGACTAACATTTCAAAAGGGCGTAATATTGAATGTTTGGACCGTTTGAAATGTTAGTCTTAATTTTAAATTTTTGAAAATATTTTTTTCGAAAAGATCGGAAAATTTCACAAATGTTTCATACATTGTAAATCGGACCATTAGTTGCTGAGATATCGACATTAGAAAATGGTGGGTTGTTTGGGTGAGACTTAGAAAACATCAATTTTCCTGTTTTTTTTACCATTGCATGGCGATATCTCAGCAACTAAGGGTCGAATCAACAAAGTTCAATAAAGCAAAATATAGAGAATTTTCTCAGCTTTTCAAAAATATTTTTTTCAAAGGTGTTCAAACATGGGCACTAATTTAAAAAAAAGGAAAACTGCGACTATTTTCAAAAAAGTTACCTAAAAAAGGCTATAACTTGAAAACGGTGCACTTTATCAAAAATTCACTCACGTACTTTTTGATTGCAAATTCGATTTTACATCGAAAACTGAAGTTCAAAAATTGTTGCGATCAATATTTGGTTTTTTTTTTTTTGAAAAAACTTGTATTGATTCAAAAAATCATAACTCGGTCAAAGATGTTTTGCCCATTCTGGAAATTTCTGAAAAGTTGGCATTTGATGTCCTCTAAAACATATAAAAAAATAAAAAAAAATAAAAATAGTGTTTTTTGCAAATCAAGTTTTAGTGACAAAAAATGAAAAATCACCAAATTTTTTTTTCCTTGTATCATTTTTTTCAGTGTAGTCCATATCCATACCTACAACTTTGCCGAAGAAACCAAATCGATCAAAAAATTCCTTCAAAAGATACAGATTTTTGAATTTTCACATATCTTTTTTGTATGGACAGCTGCCAAATTTGTATGGAAAATTATATGAACGAACTAATGATGCAAAATGGCTTCTTTGGGCATACCGAAGGCACCAAAAAAGTTTCAGACGGATTAAAAAATACAAAAATAAAAATTAAAGAAAAAAGACCGATTCCGTAGAAAACAGCTCAGATAAAGAGATTTTTTAAACTTTAATTTTCTATTTTACAGATTCTTACCGACCACAGATCGGTAAGAGACGTAAAAGTTTTGGAAAAAAAAATTTTATGATTATTTTAATTATTGGCTGATTTTTGATGGAAGCTAACTGTACTGATAAATAAAGCATTTTGTAAAATAAAAATAAAAAAAAACAATCGGGGCCGAGGAAAAAACTCTTTAAATAAAATTTGTACCAGCCTTATCTACATGAAAACTTTGTCCAGTTATACCATCCTACTTATCGTTAGATTGATTGTTTACCATTATCTAAATAGTCTAGAATTTTGTTAATCTGGCAACCCTGCCTCAAGTTATGACAACTTAAGTGATATTTATATACATTTTTCAATCTGGATCTTAATTTGTCTTTCCTATGAATCGAGTTAGTTACTAAAATTACATTTTCCTGATCTTTTGTAAGACTCACTTTCGGAGTTAGGAGTGTTGTAACAAAAAATATCAAAGTTTTAAAATGATTCGTTGTTTTTCAATTCACTAATTTAAATGTTTAAGCATTAATTTAGCACAATTTAATTCCTAGCCTGAAATATGAACTACTTTTCAACAGTTATCTATTGATTTCAACAAAAATAAGCAAAAATGTTTAATTTAGACTGTTAGACAAGTAGCGAGGAAGACAAAAGCACCTTAACTTATTTTTCATTATTTTACTGAAAAGTTTAACAACTTTAAATCGTCTCGAAATTGAATAAAAACATCCTTTCAAAATTGTAAACAAGAATCAATCTAAAAAACATGTTCAAGCTTTTCTCTAGTAGCCAGATATTTAAGGTTTATATCTCTTCAGAAGCCTTTCACTAGAATAGAAATTTACGTACTTCTTCCAATAACGTTAGTTACAACTTTTAGGAAACTTTTAACAATAGAAATATGCTTGATATCGAAATAAATAAGTAGTTCTATTTTATTAAATAAATATGTATAATATAATATTTAAAAAAATAAATATTGCTGGTAAATGAAAATCCTAAATTATCTGCAAATCATTCCATCCAATGTTTACCAATATGCTTTCAATAACCTCCTTTCAGCGCAAAGCCCGCAGGGCTACCATCTGCTGTGCTGCGAATCTACGCCGAAATCCTTAGAAGATCCTTGCGTGTATCCCAGCAGTGTACGTGTTTATTTAAATGGAATTCCATTGGGAGAACCAAACCACAACAAACCTTCTCTCTCTCCACTCCCTATCGCTATTCTAGACCTAGACTGACGATTACGCTTCCCAACGCTTCTCGTACACCTCAAGACGATTTCCAAAGGAAGCCAAGGAGTTCACCGGAGCGAGAAATTACAACCCGGAGGAAAACCAATCATTTTTTTCTTTTGCTTTTCTCTGCAACGGAACGGAATTCCACCGTCTGCTGCATTTGAATGCCGGGGCTTACACGCAGAAATTGAGGTTCAGGGTGCGCGCAATGCTAATCTTTTAAATTCACAATAAAACAATTTTCGGATTAGAGCGGGTTCGCTTTTTTTTCTCTCAAAGGTCCTGAGAAATTGCAACCCAAAACAGGCCATGCTACAAACAGAACACTTAATCCCGATTCTGTTCGTTGAGATTTCTGTGAGGAGCAAATTTCTCCAATTTCTGCCTGCCGGATTATCGTACCTTCTCTTAGTTGTGCCCACTGCTTTGGGACCTCCAACCGTCGTGAGACCCAGCTCTTCTTCGTTGTAGAGTTGTTCTGAAGTCCTTTTGCTCAGAGCCATTCCAAGCATCGAGGTGTCACCTCTGCGCGTTGTGTTCGCTTTGTTTGTATGTTTTTCTGATTTGTCACTTATGCTTAGTCGCTGTGACACCCCGAAAAGTGGCAGAGTGTCAGAAGTGCAAAAGAGCAACTCAAACACACTGCTCTGGTGCTGGTGTGACATGACAGGAAAAACGGCACAAAAATCCGTATTTGATTGAATCCTAATCATTTGTTTGACCATCTGTCGTGCGTCGTACCTTTTAAGGATCTCCTCGCCTGTTGATGGTCTTTTAGCCTGGAGGGTCAATCGCCTTAATGAACACCGTAGTTGGTGGTGGTGGAACTTCATTCAAACTGCTCATAATTGTTTGCCGATCTAATCTTGGTGTGCAGATTTTTGGCCGGCTTATAGATTTAGAGTGAAAGTGAGCAGCAATTAAATGGGTGTTTTATTAGGTGACAAAACGTGAACAGATGGGATTTTATGAATAGTGTTTTGGAAGTGCAGGATATTGGTACATTATGGCAGAGAATTAAGAGATTTGTGAAAACATGAAAAGTTTGATGAATGTTCAAACATATGCCATTGATCATTTCTGGAGTTTTTTTTAAAGGTGAGCAATTCTCTGAGATTTCGGTCATTCGTTTTTTTTTGTATTTTTTAATTCGGCTGAAACTTTTTTGTTGCCTTCGGTATGCCCAAAGAAGCCATTTTGCATCATTAGTTCGTTCATATAATTTTCCATACAAATTTGGCAGCTGTCCATACAAAAATGATATGTCATAATTCAAAAATCTGTATCTTTTGAAGGAATTTTTTGATCGATTTGGTGTCTTGGGCAAAGTTGTAGGTATGGATATGGACTACACTGAAAAAACAATTATACACAGTTAAAAAAAAATGGTGATTTTTAATTTCACTTTTCGTCACTAAAACTTGATTTGCAAAAAAAAACACCATATCCATACCTACAACTTTATCGAAGACACCAAATCGATCAAAAAATTCCTTCAAAAGATACAGATTTTTGAATTATCACATATCGTTTTTGTATGGACAGCTGCCAAATTTGTATGGAAAATTAAATGAACGAACTTATGATGCAAAATGGCTTCTTTGGGCAAGTTTCAGCCGGATTAAAAAATACAAAAATTAAAATTAAAGAAAAAAGACCGATTCCGTAGAGAACTGCTCAGGTCCAATAAACCAAATTTCCAGTTTTTGTTTTTTGGGTGTTTTTGAAACCGCCTTGAGTCAGGGGTTTTTAAAAAACACTTAAAAAGCTAAAAAAATTGTTTATTGGACCTTTTTTCCAGATTTTTATGAAATAATCACTTCAAAATGCACTCTAAAATAGTATGACATTATATGTGTGATCTAAAATATATCAAAACAGCGACTTATGTTGATTTATTTTGAAACTTGCAATATTTGTGAGCCCTAAAGAAATTGTAGTCCAACACATTTTTTTCGTAACTCTATGGCAATCTTTGATATTATCTTTACAATCATTAGTTGCAAATGATTTTTATAACAGCCTTAAGTACCTTAAAACTTTTTTTTAAATTTACTGTTTTGAAGTTTAAACTTTTATGCTTACAATTTAAATTTTTTGTAGGATTTTTTAGAGTTTAAAAACTGGTACTTGAAAGAAAAGCACATTAAAAAAAATATGTTTGAAGTACTCGAGTTTCCTCTCTTTAAGATTGAAAATCGGGCTTTTAGATTTTGAGATAGACTCCTCTCAAAGAATTCAAATCGAGTTTCTCTAAGTTTCACCTAAATCACACCTGTAATATTCAACTTTCAATATTTTGGAAACCATTGGTACAATTTTCAATAATAGAAAATATTTTTTTTTGCGAAATTTTCTGATATTTTTAATTACAGTAATATTTAAAAAAATATATTATTAAATCTGAAATATTCAATTAAATAAGTTTTTAATAGTAAATAATCAATTAACAATTTCGTGTTTCTTAAAACCTAACTATGGTTTACAATATAATTCAATTAGATGTAATTTGATATTCTAACAATAAATTTGGCAAGAGATGGAAAAATTATAAAAAAAAACCTTCAATAATCTGAAACATGAAAAAAAGAAAATTGAATATTTTAAGACATTTTCAAAAGGTAAGCTTGATTTTTAAAAATTAAGTATATATTATTCAAAGATTTCAGAAATTGAGCGAAAGTTTCACTTTTTAACAGTGCAAATTGGAACAAAAGTTGCAATATATAGTCACTAAGAGAACTTAATTTCCATTTATTTGAATTCTTTGTGAGACTGTATCCAAGAAACACAATGCTCGATTTTCTGAGCTTCAGAGAGAAAATTATAGGAAGTTTTATCAGCTTTTCAAAAATATTTTTTCAGAGGTGCTTTTACTACATGAAGTATTCTTATAGCCAAAACTGGCTATAACTTGAGAACGGTACCTTTCGATTGCAAATTTAATGTTGCTTTTAAAATTATTTTTTTTTGTTTTTTATTGTAAAGGTTTTTGATATTTTCTAGAAAAAAAACACCTCCTAAACCAGATTTTGCACCATAACGCTCTATGGCTCAAAAAATGTCTTCTTAGTACCGTAAAACGGGGGTGACATTGATAGTTTTTCCAAGATTTTTTTTTAACTTGGACTGGGGTACACAAGGTTCATGCACCATTTTTGAAAAAAAAAAAAAAAACGTTACGTTAAAAATTCTTTGTTTGAACTCCGTAGAGATTTAAGGTGTTTAAACTTTATTTTACGTCAAATGTATCATCACTAAGGTTGTTGATATAGTTTTCAAGGACAAAATTAATGTTTACATTTAGTTTACTAAGTTTATAAACTTTTAAACAAAATACAAATAAATTTTTGGGTAAAATTGTTAAAAAGTCTCAATTTTGCATGAAATTCGTTAAAAGAAATGATGTTAGTAATCGCACTTCAAACAAAATACGAAGCACGAATCAAAAGTTTCCACATTTTTTATGGAATTTGTTCAGCTGAAAATTTCTATAAATCTGAAGTTTTTTTTTTTTATTATTATATTTCAAAACCACATAATATTTATTGTATGTTGAGAAAATCGTGACAATTTGAGAAGATTAAAACAATGCTATTCATCAACACTTTTTTATTACAGTTAAATAACTTTTCAAACATGTTCGTACGTATTTAATTTGTACTCTTCATTTTGCGGAAAAAAATCCCGGCTTTCAAAGTCACCCCGTTTTCCGGTACCCTAAAACATATAAAAAACGAAAATCAAAAAATACGTCTTTTGAGAAATCTCATATAAAGTCTTAATAAGTCATATCAAGTTTATTAAAAATAAAACATTGTTTTTTTTTCGTGTACCTATTTTTTTCTAAAAATTCTATATCATATCTATATCTATCACTTCGATCAGAAAAAACCCTTCTTTAGATATAGAATTTCACACATTTACATACTCATCATGTACGACCAGCCCTCAAAATTGTATGGAGACTATTGGAAAACTAATGATGCAAAGTGACATATGGAAATCATGTACAAAGTTACATCGAAATAAAAAATGTATATAAAAATCTACTTGTGAAAACGTAGAGAACGACTCTTCTCTGTCACGAGATATAAAAAAATGACCTCAGGTTATTGATTAGGAACAAAATTAATCGTCGAAATTTCTCGTAAATTCAAAGGGTTGGGGAGACTTTTTCCGAATTCGTGTGTTCAGAAAAATCCATAAAATATTGAATTTTCTATGGTATTAACATTTTTTTTAACATTGGAAAAATGTATGCCCTTAAAAATTTATAGATTTTTGGATTATAATTCAACAGCTATTTCCCCATCCTCAATGCCAAATTATCTTTATCTCATCAAAATTCAAACTGCATTTCACATTTTCAAATTCGACAAGCAAGTCATCATTCGCTTATTAAATTTATCCCCTTCGTCTTTCCCCTTTCACATTACTGCTCAACCCTTTTGACCATTCCGGGCTCCCGCCTTCCAAAGTGCTTTTTACACCAAGTCATCGTCGCCCCATCGTCCTTTTAGCTTTTCCAGGATTTGATGCTTATCTGGCAGCTCGTAAAACAATAGTGCCGGAAAATGAACGTTGCAAAGTCCACACCAGCACATACCAAGTGCATCAACAATATCACATTGAATTTTCCTCCAGGAGTGGAACTGGTGGTTGGTCCCTAAACATTTTTTTCGTCCCGAGGAATTCCCGTGCAAATAAATGTGATATCATGCACCAGCCAGACATTTACTTCCATCACACTAACCGAACCATCATTACGTACAGAGTGATATCAAAGGGAGGAGTCACGGTGGGTTTGAGAATTTAATAAGTTGAAATTAAAAATTAAATAAATTATTATTTGTATCAATTTTAAAATCTTGACCATTTCTCCAAGCTTTGAAGATATATTTTTTTGGAAAATTTAGAAACAAATATTTGATATTGTTTTCAACTATTATATCCTCGAGTGCATTACATGCTTCAACTTTGATCATAAAAAAAAATGTTAGTGACTTAGTTGTAACGATAAATTATGCAATTTTTTAAGCACACCTTGCCCACCAACGACAACGCAAGCTTTATCTGCTGGAACACATCTTTATGGGTGCATTTTTATGATAAAAATGAAGTTACACTTTTACGAGGTCTGCCAGATAGCACTGCCAGTTAGGAGGGAAGGGAAGGCATCGCATCCATTAACATTTTCCGGAATGTCACGATGGCAGCACACATGGTCGAAAAGTGTTTCCGGAAGGAAGGAAGCGCGTCAGTCGTCGGCGGCGGCCGAGGTGAGAAAACTGAGCTGCCACGGGGCACGATCCGGGAACAAGGGGACGACCACGAGACAACATCTGACTGATTCTGGCTGTCGGTTTTTGTTGCTCGTCACGTGGAGGAGGAGGAGGAGCACAAGTCACAAGTCTTGGCTGGAATGAACAGGGCGAAACAGACAAGTGACATGTGTGCGGCAGTAATGGTCGGAGTGGATTAAATTAGGATATCCTTTGTACTGGTGGGGTATCCTTTTAATTTACGGGATGGATAGAAAGGGAAAATGACTGGAAATGAGCGTTGGAACAGGTTGCAATTGGAAAATAAATTGAAGAGTTATTTTGAAACATAAAATACATGAATTTAATTTTTTTAATAAAACTATCTCCGAAATGCTAGAAGTTATTAGCTCAATGATTCGACTTTTGTATCACAAGAGATCGTATTATTTTGTCGTAAGTTAATATTAGGCCAAATTGAGTTAAGCACGCCATTTTGTGCAGTTTTGACCTTCACAGGTCCCCAAAATTCTATTCGAATCCTGAGATTCTCAACAAAACGGTAATAAAATGTAAGTGAGTTTAACGGTGCACATCAACAAGAGCTTTTGCACCAAGATTTTTGTTACAGATATTTTAGTATTTTCGAAACTACGGGAACTATCGATATAATGTTTTATTCATCCCCTAAAGTACTGTCTACTATGTGATTTACAACAAAATTTGCCTGTTTTTACAATCAGATTTGTGCAGGATTGGGTCCGTAAGTTTGTCAATTTTGGCATAAGAAGACAACAACTTCCTTGGTTGCTGTGCACCCTTAAGGTATTTTGCAGCATGAATCAATTGTTTTTCCAAGTTTACTATGAAACTGATTTTAATTTACTGTTATGCTGAAAATTTTTATAAATCTGAGTATATTTTTTACTCTGTTTAACTAGTTACTCAGACACAATTTTTTACAGTTTTGGAATTACATTGAGCAAAGTATCCAATAATGGAGTCCGTTTTCCGATTCAAGATCATTTTTATTGAAAAAAATTACACTTTGATAGTATTTAAATAATTCTATTTATCAATATTTTTAGTGAACCCTCTACAACCCCACCTCTAGGCGGGCTTCAATCTAAAAATTCGCCAACATTTTCCAACCAATTTTTGACATTTGAAAAGCATGGGAAAGAAGAACTCTTGAAATTGAAGAACATTTTAGTGTCGGCGGTGTGACTTGTTTTATGTGACTTTGCCAATGTTTAAATAAAGTATTTTTTTCTAGGGCCAACTTTGGCTGGCGTTTATGCTTCGAATTAACGACTTGTCGATCTTTCGATCGAGAACGAGTCGGGACTTCGAATTTGATGTTCAGAATATAATTCTGAGTAAATCCAAAAATTTAAGGGGAAAAAATAGGGTAAAAATAAGACGTAAAACACTAAAATGGCTATATCTCTGGAAATACATTTTGGAAAAGCTTCAAATTTTGGGCCCAAGCAGTTTATGGCGCATGTTTTCGAATGGCTTTTTGTTTGAAACTGAATTCGTTTAATTTGATAGTGTTATCTGTAAAATAGTCCAAAAAATACCTCTAAAAATGGCTTTGACCAAAATGTTCGCCTCCGACCCCACGGCTACAGATCTGACTTTTAAAAATTGTGGGTTTTACGAGCGGTTTTCCAGTGATGGAAGACACAAATTTTTAAGAGCGGATACAGACATCGCTCATGTATTTCAGAAAAAGAGCTCTCAAAAATCAGACTTTGGGTTCCGGGTTTCGGGCCAAAATTCAATCGAAAGAGCACATCTAAACCTTCAATTTAGTAATAGGATTTTTTCCAAGGACGAATCCTCGCCATGCACGAATTTTTTAAGATTTCTGAGAAAAGCGTTTTTCCAAAAGCAAACCTTAAACCTTTCTTTTGTAAGAAAGGCAAAAATGTAAAAAACATGCGAAAAAATGAAAAAGTGGCTGTAAAAACATGAAAAAACTTAATAGACAAAGGGTAATGATAAGAGGTGGTAGTATTAGCAACAAACTATAAGAAACAAACATCAAATAAACAAGATAAATACAATTGTGAATACTAAAGATTAAAAAAGAAAATAAAAAAAAACAAGGGAAACAAAGTTTTATAAAGGTTCATACCATTTCGTTTGTATTTAATATGTATTTTGAACAAAAACTCTTCAAGCCGGTAATGTCACCCCAGTTACACGGGATGTTAAACACGAGTGTGTAAACACAAAATCGTGATTGGCGCCGAAAGCATTAAGACTGAAGCAAGAGTTTTCAGGCATGATAATTGAGTCCTAAAATTAAGCTAAATTTTGTGATATTATTGTTCACAACTTATTTTTCTGAATGCAATAACCCTTTGAACGACCGTAAATAATTTAAAATGGATTTTTATTCCATTTTTAAAAGTAAACTTCACGGCCCTTCTTGACAGAAAAGGTCTTACTTGACAGCTCGTTCCAAGGGAACTATAGTTGATCCATCGAAAAAATGTTGTCCTGTCAATAGTTTTGAAATGAAGAAAAAAATTTCAGAAATGGTTTTTAATCGTTTTTTTTTACCGTCGTACATAAAAATTGACATAGGGATTTAGTACCCGATTGTAGTTTCTGAGAACTAAAAGTTTGATATTTTTTTAACCAATAAGGTCTGGTCAGTAGAATATCTGTATCAAAAATCCAAACCCAGAAAAAAAACTTATATTACTAAATTGCAATTTCTCGAAAATAAAACAACATTTTATTTTTTTTCAGTTTGTGGCATGAAGATTTGGTGAAAATATTGCAATCTGATCAAAATAGCAATGATATTAAATGGCTCTATCGTTCATTTAAAAACTGATCCGAGATTTTGTCTACAAACTCCGTCTAAGTGAAAATAACATAACATTTGAAGAATGGCAAAAATGTTCAATTCTTCGTTTTTGAAGCCGAGCTCAAGATTTTGACATTATCAGTTTTCCATATTCACATGATTTTTTTTATTCCTTAAAAAATGTTCACGAAAAGGTTCACAAAATTAATATTCCAAAGTCGTTTCGGTTTCACAGTGCTTTATCTGGAAAATGATGTAGTGCCTGTGTAGAAATGTATGATTATGTGTCGATTTTTCCAAGATGTAGGTGGACAGGAACCCAAAATCGATACAGTTTATACTGAGCTTGCTTGGTTTTTGAACATTTCTTCTTTTTGAACCTTCTCAAAAAAAGGAAAAACGTGAAAATCATTCGACAAATGATTTTCCTACAGAGGAGGGGCACCTTCAAAACTAGCCTCTCCTTTTTATATTTTTGCCTTTCACGAAAAAACTCAACACCTGCCCCAAGGGGGGGGGGGGGAATCCTAAACATGGAAAATCGGAAGAAAGCAAAGAAAATACGGAAATGAGACCATTATAGTTACAGATAGCCCGGATGAGATTGGAATATCTAAGAAGCTTTCCAGGGCAGAGCTTTCCAGCCGTGACCAAGGCACAAAGCCTCGTCTTCGTCGTCGTTGTTTCCCATTTTTGATCATGTGCCGATAGGGGTAATGAAGCGCCACGGAATCACCACCCACCCAACCAGCCTTGGAGGTGTAAATGGAATCTATTCAATGTGTTTGAGGGTGCGATTTGGGGTTTTGCAATGTTATTTGATGCGATCTTAAAATAAAGTTTTTAGTTTTTAACGGGTTTTTTTCGAGAATGTTTAAAAATATTCTATAATTATTTCATTGGCTGCAAAATCTAAAAATTCTAATTATCCCTACTCACATAATTAAAAAGAGGGTCAAACGAACCAATTATACCCATATCACTATCCCAGCATAAAAACTATCTGATAAGTCCGTGACCGTGACCACGATGTGACAGCTCAATTTCAACCCAAAAAAAAGTTCTCATTAACATTTTGGTTACATTTTAATTAGTTAAACTTCAATTTTATCCCCCTTCTTCGCCATTACCGACTCGATTACACGAAAAAGTGCATCCAAAAATATTAAAGTAAACCGTCCACTCACTATCTGCGGTCTTAAATCAGCACCTCGTCGTTTCACCAACGTTTCGTCATGCTATCAAAAGTTTCAATTTTTTCCACTCTCCACGCCGTATCATCGTAAACATAATCATAATCATAAATACACATAAAATTATTGTTGATCTGCTTTAAAAACAAATAGATTGCCCATTCCGGCCGATGTGGTCGGTTGCGGGTCGAAACGCAGAACGAAAGAGAGATAGTTAGATGGAGTGCATCATCAAGGGTCAGTCAGTCCAGGGTTAACCCTCACCAGGTCGTTATTTTCTTCATGGAAAAAAAGTTTAAGCTTTTACTTGATTTCGTTGACATTAAAAAAAATCTCGTAGGGCAAAAGGTCGAAAAATGACAAAATTTCTACAATTTTTTGTCAAAACTTTTGTCAAAATTCTATTTTTGTCAATATTTTAACATTACCCCTCAAATTAAGCCAACTCGACCCACCAAGGGTTAATTCAGAACAAACACCCAACCGAAACGAGGGACAGAGATAATCGAAGGCGCCGCCGGCCGGCCGGTCAACCTGGCCGCCTAAACTTGGGTGGTTATCTAGCAAGTTTGGTCTTTTGGTGCTCTCTTTTAGCACTAGACTTCTACTCCGGCAGGCCGCCTTAAACTATTTCGGACGCTCGAGCTTTTAAAATGCCATGTTACCATGAAAGGGAAGAACGGTCTGTAAATGGCTTAATGGCCACCTTGCACGTCGAGGGCGCAAAAAGAGGGCGGATGGGCCTGGGATCTGGACTGAAAGACGAATTGATGGCGATGATGATGATGTGTGGTCGCAATTAGCCGGGGATCGTTTTGGGGGCAGAGTGAAAAGTCGTTGATTGATCACACAATTTTGATAGTGTTTTAGGATGATTGCATGCCCAGTTTTCATGGAATAGAAGCTGGCAGTCAATGTTTACAAGTATAAAAATATATTTAATTTAAAACATGTTATGAAGCTAGAAGTAGTTACTTGACTTATTGTTATTTTGTATCATCTGCTAAAAAAAACAAAACAAAACAAAATTTAGCAAAGTGAATAAAAAATTTTAAGGATCATTGTATCTTCGAGAATTATCAATCAATTTTTGCATAATTAAAAAAAACTGAATACCACAAGACTGTGTGACTAATTGGAGAACATCTGCATTCATATTAGATCGGTTGTAAAATTTACAGATGGGTAATTATCTACCAACTCACACGAAATCGGGAAAAGTTGCCCCGACCCCTCTTCGATTTGCGTGAAACTTTGTCCTAAGGGGTAACTTTTGTCCCTGATCAAGAATCCGAGGTCTGTTTTTTTATATCTCGTGACGGAGGGGCGGTACGACCCCTTCCATTTTTGAACATTGTTACACAAAACAAAGAAAAAAGCAAAAAGTAACTTTTTCAAAACTTTTTTTCGTAAAATCGCGATAACTCGTGATGTTTATAAGCAAACCCCTTATGTCTATATATCAAAATTTTTGTAATTGTCTGCTCTACAACTTTGTAGAACATTGTTACACTCTAAAAAATAACCCTGCAAAGTTAGAAAAAACACGAAATTTTAAAATGAAAAATTTTGTTCTAAATGAAAAAATGACCCAATTGGGTCAATGTAGATTCGAAAAGTACATTAAATTTCCCATAAAATGACATGTTCCAAAATATTTTACAGTCAAGTAACGGAAAATGGGAGAATTTTTAAAACTTTTTTAGTGTTTTTTTCGATGAAAAATACGTTTTTTTTTTAATTCTGAGTACGCCATCAAATCGGGCGTCTAATTTTACATAAAAGTCCCTTTGACACCAAATTTCTATCTCATCACCGTTTCAGGCTGCAAATTATTGAAAAACACCTCTTTTTCACATGTTCAAAAATGGAAGGGGTCGTACCGCCCCTCCGTCACAAGATGTCAAAAAACGGACCTCGGATTCGTCGGGGCAACTGCTGTGTGAGTTGGCGGAGAATTACCCAGATATTAAAATTAAGTTTTAAATTGCTACATTTTCTAAATTTATGTGCACTGTACACTTTGTGACTGTTCAAATATTCTATTCTACAAAAACTTTAGAAAATAATATTTTTCATTTAGGCCGTTGCAATACTTTTTGAATTTTATGTCCCTTGACTATGACGCGGGGGAGCCTTGGTTTCAACTTGGTGTCAAAAAGTGTTTTATACATTTTATACATGCATTATACACCTGTTAAGTTGTTTTGCAGCCATAAGATTCCAGAATATCTCAATACAGTCCAGACTCGATTATCCGAAGGCCTTGGCGAAATTTAACTTCGGATAATCAAAACATCGGATAATCGAATCACAAATTTTGTTTTTTCGTTGTCTTATTTTTGATTGGTGCTCTTTAGGATGACCCTTAAACTATTCTAAACTGATTAAGAATTTTAAAATCCAAGATGACGGCCATTATGGCGTTGACGAAATATTGAAAAATGCAATTTATTATTTAATAGGCAATCAACAATGCAAGTTTGACTAAAATGGGGTCGAAGAACTCGAATTTGATGTTAAAAGTAAGAAAATCAGAAAAAAATGTGATTCGATTAGTCCGAAGTACAAACCTTCGTATAATCGAACTTCGGATAATCGAAATTGAATGTGTTTCAATATTTATATAAATTTGTGGTACAATCATTGACGACCTAGCGGCATACCTTTACAAGGAATTGGATAATGGTTACCAAAAAGTATCAACACATATATGGTACTATTCTGAATAACTTGTTGAAGGAATTTTGTCAAAATATTGATAGCGACGCAAAATTTATATTTTTGAATGAAAAATAATGGCGATGATGGAAGTCTTCACGTTAACCCCAGATATATTTGAAGTCTAATGTGTAGTGTTTTTGGACAAACGAGATATTTATCTTTAAATTCCGATATCTACTAATGCTAAATATAAATTGACAAAGATATTTTTTATGAATTCCTGGAATCTAAAAGATATTCATTGAATTTTGAAGTGCTTGCATTTTTTAATTTAAAATATTTCGAATTTTCTAAACTTGGAATTTTTTAAGTTTTAATTAGATTTTATTAATCTATCTATATTTTTTAATCTAACTTTTTTTAATTGTATTGATTTTTTTTTTAATTTAATCTTTCTGAAAATTCAAAAGCTTTAAATATTTCAATTTTCGAATTTTATATAATTTTCAATAAATTTTTCATAGTTTAATTTCTTGTGTTTTATTTGACAGTTAAACATATGGAATCCCATTGCTTATAAGACCTTTAAAAAACTCTTGAATTTTCGAATTTGTTTTAAAATTTTCGAATTTTTGAACTCAAGGCGTTTTATCATCATCAGGGGCGCCGACTCTGGGGGGGCACGGTACTTTTTGCCCCCCCTAAAATTTGGCTGGGGGGCACCCCATACATTGTGCCCCCCCAGAAATTTTGGAAGAAAAATATTCTTATATTAAATATAAAAAAATCACAGAAATAATTGAAAATAATATCTAAAACTTAAATGGAACATTGTTTGTACACACGGATAGAATTCTTGTAAGCGAATCCGTAAAATAGTTCAAAAACATTTGTTGTTTCTGAAATCGCTGAAAGTTTTTGAACAAAATCGTTTACAATTTTCTGGATTTAGATGCATTTTTATTCTATGTAGACAACATTTTATCTATACCACTGTGCTCTCTAGGGCAAATCAGTAAGCTTAGTACAAGAGCACAGAGTCATCGGTAAATGATTTGAGAGATGTCGTCAACATAGATTTAACGGATTTGCTCATAAGATTTCTATCTGTGCATGTTGTTTCAAAAACAAAACCAATGTACTTTTTCCATAGCACTTCATCTACAATCAAACTTACGCAAACTCTTGAGAAAACAATCATCATGTTTTCAAACGCAACATTCAGCGATTTGTCATTGTAGATCAGGATTTAGCGAAAATAAACTGAAACACTTTTCAAAATGGTCATTTGTTGACTGCTTTACATTTACAAAAATGCTGATAAATTCGATAATTTGAACGATTTGAAAAGATTTCAAATACATTTGTTAACCGCTAACCGTTCTATACCAATTTTAGCCGAAAAATACAATTGTTTCAACAAAGTAATTTTTTGAAAACTGGCGCACCGCTTTACTGAGAAACAGACAAATTAAAACCAAATCTGAGACAATTTCACATTATAATCTTAAAAAACACAAGTGTATCGACTTCTGCCATTAATGTTCGATTTAAAAAAAAATAAAAAGGCTGTAGAAATTTTAACTGCACCCTCAAAAAATATGCCGAAAAAAAGACAGGAAATCAGCATTATTGAGTATTGGGATTCCATTTTAAAACGTCAAATTCTTAAATTCTTAAATTATTAAATTCTTAAATTCTTAAATTCTTAAATTCTTAAATTCTTAAATTCTTAAATTCTTAAATTCTTAAATTCTTAAATTCTTAAATTCTTAAATTCTTAAATTCTTAAATTCTTAAATTCTTAAATTCTTAAATTCTTAAATTCTTAAATTCTTAAATTCTTAAATTCTTAAATTCTTAAATTCTTAAATTCTTAAATTCTTAAATTCTTAAATTCTTAAATTCTTAAATTCTTAAATTCTTAAATTCTTAAATTCTTAAATTCTTAAATTCTTAAATTCTTAAATTCTTAAATTCTTAAATTCTTAAATTCTTAAATTCTTAAATTCTTAAATTCTTAAATTCTTAAATTCTTAAATTCTTAAATTCTTAAATTCTTAAATTCTTAAATTCTTAAATTCTTAAATTCTTAAATTCTTAAATTCTTAAATTCTTAAATTCTTAAATTCTTAAATTCTTAAATTCTTAAATTCTTAAATTCTTAAATTCTTAAATTCTTAAATTCTTAAATTCTTAAATTCTTAAATTCTTAAATTCTTAAATTCTTAAATTCTTAAATTCTTAAATTCTTAAATTCTTAAATTCTTAAATTCTTAAATTCTTAAATTCTTAAATTCTTAAATTCTTAAATTCTTAAATTCTTAAATTCTTAAATTCTTAAATTCTTAAATTCTTAAATTCTTAAATTCTTAAATTCTTAAATTCTTAAATTCTTAAATTCTTAAATTCTTAAATTCTTAAATTCTTAAATTCTTAAATTCTTAAATTCTTAAATTCTTAAATTCTTAAATTCTTAAATTCTTAAATTCTTAAATTCTTAAATTCTTAAATTCTTAAATTCTTAAATTCTTAAATTCTTAAATTCTTAAATTCTTAAATTCTTAAATTCTTAAATTCTTAAATTCTTAAATTCTTAAATTCTTAAATTCTTAAATTCTTAAATTCTTAAATTCTTAAATTCTTAAATTCTTAAATTCTTAAATTCTTAAATTCTTAAATTCTTAAATTCTTAAATTCTTAAATTCTTAAATTCTTAAATTCTTAAATTCTTAAATTCTTAAATTCTTAAATTCTTAAATTCTTAAATTCTTAAATTCTTAAATTCTTAAATTCTTAAATTCTTAAATTCTTAAATTCTTAAATTCTTAAATTCTTAAATTCTTAAATTCTTAAATTCTTAAATTCTTAAATTCTTAAATTCTTAAATTCTTAAATTCTTAAATTCTTAAATTCTTAAATTCTTAAATTCTTAAATTCTTAAATTCTTAAATTCTTAAATTCTTAAATTCTTAAATTCTTAAATTCTTAAATTCTTAAATTCTTAAATTCTTAAATTCTTAAATTCTTAAATTCTTAAATTCTTAAATTCTTAAATTCTTAAATTCTTAAATTCTTAAATTCTTAAATTCTTAAATTCTTAAATTCTTAAATTCTTAAATTCTTAAATTCTTAAATTCTTAAATTCTTAAATTCTTAAATTCTTAAATTCTTAAATTCTTAAATTCTTAAATTCTTAAATTCTTAAATTCTTAAATTCTTAAATTCTTAAATTCTTAAATTCTTAAATTCTTAAATTCTTAAATTCTTAAATTCTTAAATTCTTAAATTCTTAAATTCTTAAATTCTTAAATTCTTAAATTCTTAAATTCTTAAATTCTTAAATTCTTAAATTCTTAAATTCTTAAATTCTTAAATTCTTAAATTCTTAAATTCTTAAATTCTTAAATTCTTAAATTCTTAAATTCTTAAATTCTTAAATTCTTAAATTCTTAAATTCTTAAATTCTTAAATTCTTAAATTCTTAAATTCTTAAATTCTTAAATTCTTAAATTCTTAAATTCTTAAATTCTTAAATTCTTAAATTCTTAAATTCTTAAATTCTTAAATTCTTAAATTCTTAAATTCTTAAATTCTTAAATTCTTAAATTCTTAAATTCTTAAATTCTTAAATTCTTAAATTCTTAAATTCTTAAATTCTTAAATTCTTAAATTCTTAAATTCTTAAATTCTTAAATTCTTAAATTCTTAAATTCTTAAATTCTTAAATTCTTAAATTCTTAAATTCTTAAATTCTTAAATTCTTAAATTCTTAAATTCTTAAATTCTTAAATTCTTAAATTCTTAAATTCTTAAATTCTTAAATTCTTAAATTCTTAAATTCTTAAATTCTTAAATTCTTAAATTCTTAAATTCTTAAATTCTTAAATTCTTAAATTCTTAAATTCTTAAATTCTTAAATTCTTAAATTCTTAAATTCTTAAATTCTTAAATTCTTAAATTCTTAAATTCTTAAATTCTTAAATTCTTAAATTCTTAAATTCTTAAATTCTTAAATTCTTAAATTCTTAAATTCTTAAATTCTTAAATTCTTAAATTCTTAAATTCTTAAATTCTTAAATTCTTAAATTCTTAAATTCTTAAATTCTTAAATTCTTAAATTCTTAAATTCTTAAATTCTTAAATTCTTAAATTCTTAAATTCTTAAATTCTTAAATTCTTAAATTCTTAAATTCTTAAATTCTTAAATTCTTAAATTCTTAAATTCTTAAATTCTTAAATTCTTAAATTCTTAAATTCTTAAATTCTTAAATTCTTAAATTCTTAAATTCTTAAATTCTTAAATTCTTAAATTCTTAAATTCTTAAATTCTTAAATTCTTAAATTCTTAAATTCTTAAATTCTTAAATTCTTAAATTCTTAAATTCTTAAATTCTTAAATTCTTAAATTCTTAAATTCTTAAATTCTTAAATTCTTAAATTCTTAAATTCTTAAATTCTTAAATTCTTAAATTCTTAAATTCTTAAATTCTTAAATTCTTAAATTCTTAAATTCTTAAATTCTTAAATTCTTAAATTCTTAAATTCTTAAATTCTTAAATTCTTAAATTCTTAAATTCTTAAATTCTTAAATTCTTAAATTCTTAAATTCTTAAATTCTTAAATTCTTAAATTCTTAAATTCTTAAATTCTTAAATTCTTAAATTCTTAAATTCTTAAATTCTTAAATTCTTAAATTCTTAAATTCTTAAATTCTTAAATTCTTAAATTCTTAAATTCTTAAATTCTTAAATTCTTAAATTCTTAAATTCTTAAATTCTTAAATTCTTAAATTCTTAAATTCTTAAATTCTTAAATTCTTAAATTCTTAAATTCTTAAATTCTTAAATTCTTAAATTCTTAAATTCTTAAATTCTTAAATTCTTAAATTCTTAAATTCTTAAATTCTTAAATTCTTAAATTCTTAAATTCTTAAATTCTTAAATTCTTAAATTCTTAAATTCTTAAATTCTTAAATTCTTAAATTCTTAAATTCTTAAATTCTTAAATTCTTAAATTCTTAAATTCTTAAATTCTTAAATTCTTAAATTCTTAAATTCTTAAATTCTTAAATTCTTAAATTCTTAAATTCTTAAATTCTTAAATTCTTAAATTCTTAAATTCTTAAATTCTTAAATTCTTAAATTCTTAAATTCTTAAATTCTTAAATTCTTAAATTCTTAAATTCTTAAATTCTTAAATTCTTAAATTCTTAAATTCTTAAATTCTTAAATTCTTAAATTCTTAAATTCTTAAATTCTTAAATTCTTAAATTCTTAAATTCTTAAATTCTTAAATTCTTAAATTCTTAAATTCTTAAATTCTTAAATTCTTAAATTCTTAAATTCTTAAATTCTTAAATTCTTAAATTCTTAAATTCTTAAATTCTTAAATTCTTAAATTCTTAAATTCTTAAATTCTTAAATTCTTAAATTCTTAAATTCTTAAATTCTTAAATTCTTAAATTCTTAAATTCTTAAATTCTTAAATTCTTAAATTCTTAAATTCTTAAATTCTTAAATTCTTAAATTCTTAAATTCTTAAATTCTTAAATTCTTAAATTCTTAAATTCTTAAATTCTTAAATTCTTAAATTCTTAAATTCTTAAATTCTTAAATTCTTAAATTCTTAAATTCTTAAATTCTTAAATTCTTAAATTCTTAAATTCTTAAATTCTTAAATTCTTAAATTCTTAAATTCTTAAATTCTTAAATTCTTAAATTCTTAAATTCTTAAATTCTTAAATTCTTAAATTCTTAAATTCTTAAATTCTTAAATTCTTAAATTCTTAAATTCTTAAATTCTTAAATTCTTAAATTCTTAAATTCTTAAATTCTTAAATTCTTAAATTCTTAAATTCTTAAATTCTTAAATTCTTAAATTCTTAAATTCTTAAATTCTTAAATTCTTAAATTCTTAAATTCTTAAATTCTTAAATTCTGATGTATCATAATTTTGAAATTATCGATTTTTTAAACATTGAATTTTATTGTTATTTCTGAGTTCCTGATTGTTTAAATTTCTGAATTTTTGCTTTTGATTTCTTAACATTTTCAAGCCATGAGTTTTTTTTTACCTTAGAATTTTTAATTCTTTTAATTTTTTTTTATTTTGGAATATTGAATTTTGTGTATCTGTTATTTTTTTCTAAATTGCAGATTTATAAAAATGGATGTTTTTAAAATGTGTATTTGTATTTTTAAATTTATGATGTTTTATTTTTTTGCTTTTTACTTTTGTTTTTATTTTTTGAATATTTGTATTGTTGAATTTTTAATTATCTGATTATTTTTATTATTGACTGTTACTTCTAGAAAATAAGTGAGAATATGCCAATGAGAAGGAATTTGCCTTCCAAACATATAAAAATTTCCTCCCAATTAACATTCTCAATCACGATAATTTAGAAATCTATTTCTAAAAAAAAAAAATGGATTCAGGATAAAAAAAATCGTATCACATCGTAATAATTTTTTTAAAATTCGTGATATACAAGACACTTTAACATCTAATCGCCACTCTTACCTATCTATTTCGGAAAACAACCGTGCCCCCCCAACATTTTGGACTAGTCGGCGCCCCTGATCATCATCATATTTTAAGTGATATTTCGATGCCCCTGTGTATTAACCTTGCTGGGATTCCTACTTAGTTAGTACAAAAGAGCACAGAGGCATGGATTTATGTTTTAAAAATCTTAATACCTCAATTAACTCATGTCACAGAAACGGTGCTAAAGCAATCAAATCAAGTAAATAAATCCCGGCTTCACAGAAAAAAAAATCATGGTTATATTACATCTGGAAAGGGGTACATCTTTTATGTCAGAAAAAAGGTTTAATTTTACCTCTGGAAATGTGTAATTTTACCACTTTTATGGTGTAATGTCACTTTTTCAGTCTAAATTGAGGTAAAATTACATCATAAAAGAGGTAATGTTCAACCTTCCAAAATTAAAGCTCCCAAATTTACATTATTTTTTACTGTGTTTTTTAATTGTAAAAGACATTTGATTTATTCGTTGATCATTAAACTCTTCATTTTTGACCTTTTGAACTTTTTGAAAAATTAAACTATAATTAAAAAAATGATGATCAACTCCATTTCTTAAATTGAAAATTGTACCGATAACGAGATAACAACATTTGAATATTTGACGTTAATTGGGTTACAGTGAGTTGTCACTAAAGCTAGAAAAAAGAGCACATTAAAGAAGTACTTTTCAACAAAACATTCTATTTAAGTTTAAAACAACACTTAAATTTTTTGTTCGACTGTTATTTTCAGTTATTGGAAAATTCACTCTTTTTTCTAAAAACAAACAACCAAACAATTGTTTATCACTGGGTACCATTGGTAAAAGGTGAAATTTTTTGTCATCTCAAACACTGCTAAAAATTGTTTAGAAATTATTTGACTATGCTTTGTTTTTTATCTTTTCGAAGTGAAATATAAAACGTTTACTTTATTAAGAATGTACTTTTTCTCAAATCAAATCAAACCATCCACTTTATTGACCCTTAAGACTTTTGTTTTCTTTATTGCAAGTTCCTGCTCAAACCAAGGAAAAAAACACAAAAAATAAAGAATTTAAAAACATATAAAAACCTCGCAGCACACCTGTATTTTTTTTATTTTAAGGTCAATTCATTCCAATGATTTGTTAAGATCTTAAATTGGTTGAAAAAATGATTTTAGCGAATTTCTCAGATCGAAACCCACCCAGGCGCGGTTAGGGTTTAGTGGGGAAGTAACTCATTACTTTTTTTTTAAGGGGTTCCGAATCCTTCTGACCTTCTGAATCTTATGAAATCCAACTGCTATCATCGAATAAGTTTATCTTTTAAATTAAAATCACATTTGATTCACAGAAACGACATCCTTTTAATCATTTGATCAGAAAATCACGCATTATCATATTTTTTCATGTTAATTTTTACTTTTGTCCATATTTAATTTGGATTTTGAAAAGTTTAATTTGTTTTTTTTAAATTGCTCGTTACAGTTCGAAAGTCACCGATCCCGGCCTATTGAAGAAATGCATCGTAATTATTCAAAAGTTTTATTCTTAAAAATAAAAAATAAAAATCGTACCAGTGTTCATTGCATTACGTAAGAAGTCAAAATATTTTCTTGGCAGAAAAAAAAGATGTATTCGAATGGCTCAACTCAAGTAAAAAATTCCAAAACTACACCTTGCTAACAAATTTGTTCTCATTCCCAAAAAAAGGCTTATCAAACAAGAAAACCGTTGCGTAGTCCAAGGGCACGTTAGATAAAGTTTGTTTTACATTAACGTAATTAACGTTGGCAACGGTCAGAATTTATAGCCCTACGATTGGTCGCCTTCTCAAACTATTTCACTTCTTTTCTAATCCACCCTGGGCCCTTGTCTTGTCTCGCTATAAAACGCCAAAGAAGATGAAACATCTCTCTTTTCTTCAAAAAGTTTAAGCTTGAACCGTCCCCTCCGAGAAACGTCTGGCTACAGCGATATTGGCTAATGTTCTGTAAATAGTTTCGGCTTTTTGATAAGCGCAGGGTGTCTGGCACTTTGGCTGCTGAAGGCCCGACCGTCGGAATGATTTACTACTTCCATCGGAGGAACCCTTTGAGAGGGGCTAGTTTTTTAAAGTTTTTTTTCTTCCACACACTGACTTTAATGCCCGTTTAGAAGGCGCCCACAAATGGAGAGGAAATGTGGCAAATTTGTCGGACCGAAAATTTGTGTGACGCACAAATGACATAAATATTATCTTTTAATGGATTTCCGGATTATAAAGTCGTACGAGGCGAAAAAAAAATAGAGTTGGAACGAAAGTGAATCGAAAGGGAATGATGGACTTTTTTTTTCTTCTTCCGGAACGATGACATGTTGATACTGTCACTTTTCATGGCCAGGGCTCACGATCTGTTGCATATTTTGACGGACTGTGTCATATGGTGAATGTGGGAATTGAAGATGTGTGCAACAAGTTGTCTTATTTACTTTCAAAATTCAATATCTCGCGAACAAAAATATTACATTGATCCCAATTGGAAAACCTGGTGGTGATGTCAAAACATTATTTAAACTATTTTCTCAATGTTTAAATTAAGCTTCAAATTTTCTTTTTAAATAATCAAACTAGCTCAATTTGCATCCAGGAACCTTCGTCTCATACAAGCTCATATGAGGCAGAAGGGATTCAGTGCTCGTTTGTTGGTTTAGGGCACTGACCGGGAAGCTTAAGCTTGTTGGAGCGAAATGGTTCTTGCTGCAGAAGCCAGGACCCTGGACAAACAAGACATCACTGTAGCCAGTAGCACCTTCTTGTAAGATCGATGTGTGCTGGCAAGAAAACGGACCCGTCTTGCGTTTTAACACACTCTGCGATGGATTTGACCCAACCAAGAAGGCTACGGAGGAGATGGATCTCGGTTTAAGCTGCTTAAAATTCATTATACGTCGTTTATAATTCATTTATTGAATTAAATCAATATGTGAGGGATTATTTGTAATAATATGTCGGATTTATTTGCTTTTTCGCCTTACGAGAGCGAGAGCGAGAGGGAAGCACCCAGGTTCGTGCAAATATTTGAGCTGCCAAGAAACGACTTGGCCCGGGCGCAATCCATCGATTATGATAATGATGGAACCTTCCAGCGACACGAGAGACCGGTTCTAGGGAGTATCAGTTCTGGTGCTGCTTGGCTTTGGCTACAACACAAACAAACTCCCCCCGTCAGGATTTCCAAGAAGAGTTCTGTTATCACTACTGACTGAAGTATCCCCTTCCCCCACCCCTTTTCCAACTGATTCGGATTATGCATGGACGCATTCTGGGGAGACGGATCCTCTGTGGGGCGAGGTATTTGGTGCTGGCCCACTTCTTTAGTTTAAGTTTTTAGCTAAGCAGCTTATCACGTTACCAGCAGTGTGGTTTGCTGCAGATGCGAAACTGCTCTGAGGGAAATAAATTTGAAATGTTATGTTTTTTTATGCTCCGAATATCAAACAAAAAAAATTAAATGAGGTTGAATGATCAGTTTGTTAGAAATAGTTGAAGCCTGATTCTTCGGCAGATTTACAAAGATATTATTAAACCAATGCCTTTTTTCAAGTTTTTGTCTCCCCCTCCTTAAAAAAAATCAGGAAGAAAAATTAAAACTGCTGATAAGGGCGTCCAATTTTCGAAACGAAGTTGACCTTATAGCTGTCGGCCACCATTGCTAGTACCAACCACTAGTGTCTTCCTTTTTATCTACAAGGACTTCGCCGCCCTGGGCTCCTAAGTGTATGAAAGTATGGCACGGAGCGACGGCGCCGAATACCCATATTTACACAAAGAATTTTAGAGCGCCCGCCGCGGAATTCGAACCAGCGACCTCCGGATTGTGAGTCCAGTGCGCGGTCCGATTGATCCACACGGGCGGGACAAAATATATATAGCGTCCAATTTTCTCGGGTTTTGAATTTCATGGGAAATGGGAAAAATATTTTTTAAATCCCGGAAATTCCAGGGATCCCGGAAAATTTTAAAAAAGTCAAAATCTATGTTTTTCGTTATATTTGTTTTGTTTATACTCAATACTTTCAATTGGTGATAATCTACACTTCAATCTAAACAAGGACAGCAGTTTTAGATAGCTTAAAAGAAATAAAAAAAATGTTTTGTTTATGTTCTTTGTTGTTCTTTGGATTTTAAATGAATCACAATTTTTAATCCAATTTGATTCAACTTAAATTAGTCTCTTAAATTTATATTTTCCCCATAGCATTTTTGATAAGACATGACTAGAAAAGCTAAAAACATTGAAAATAACAAATAAAATGGTAACAGTCAATGTGAAACTAAAGATTAGTATGTTTTATATAAAACATATTATACAAATTATCAATAAGTCACTACGCCAACTGGGAAAAATCGGGACAACAGTCTGAATTGGTACAGGAGATTTTAGAGCAATAAATTTGGAAATTGGAGTATTAATTGTTTTATTCTGTTCCTGTTTTTAACGAAATCAGTGAAAAATTCAAAAAATTGAATAAATAAATTAATTCATTACACTTGTTCCCAAGTGACATTTATTTCCAAGAAGCTCTTCAAGATAGCTATAGCATAGCAGTTTGAACCGCGGTAGGATAAAATTCTCTTCAAAACTTCTTCAGGAGTTTGGAAGAGTTCTTGAAGAGAGATTTATCCTACAGCGGTCCAAACTACTATGCTGTAGCAATCTTGAAGAGCTCTTGTAGAACTCCTGGAAAAAAAATGTTATTTGGGTTCTGATTCTCCCCAGATGCCAGCGTAAAAAAATATAAAATATTATATTTTTTTCAAATTTAAAGGCCTAAATCTACGTAAAAATAATACGCAGTCTTTAAAAAAATTAAATGGCTAAATAGAAAATGTTTAAAGTTTAAAATTCTATATATTTTTTGCTATGTGCTATCTATTTCCACAACCAAATCTGAATTTCCATACCAAAATATTTTTTTTTCAATTTCGGGAATTCCACGCATGGACGCACTACTGGTGATATTTTTTTTAAATTAATTGAAAATCATTTTTTTTATTGCTTTTTCAAAACAAACAATGCGCTATGGGTTTCCTATATGCATAGGACCTCTTAAGAATACATTGAAAAACACAAAAAAATCAATTTTCATTTATTGTATTAAATAAACAGTAAAGCAAAAAACTTATAATAATTACTGTTCTGTTACAATCAAAAATTTTCAACATGGCAATGAATTTTTTCAAGAGTTCTAGGCCTTTTCTAATGTTTAATCCAATTTTGTTTTTGAATAGACCTATTTGACTGAAATACAAATAAAAATAACATTATTTACATTGTATTTTTGCTATTTCACAAATTTTCCACACCCCCTGATTTTAGGAGAAATTTTGAAGATGTGAAGGAAACGAAATCTTGCAATAAAATTAGCAATTTACTTATGTGTAAAACATTTTGTAGGACTTTATACATTTACATTTTTAATATTAGGCTTCAAATTTTTATTAAATATTATTTGTTCCCTAACATTTATCTCAACCAGAGCTTAGGGACAAAAATTAAAATATTATTTGTAGTAGTCTAAGTTATATTTCTTATTCATTCAATTTAATAATAAATGAAATTTCAAGCAATCGGTTCAACACAAAGTATGAAATATATTTGCAACTCTCATATAGATTATGACTCATTTGAGTAATAAGATATTTAGAAAAATCATAAATGAGCAACTCTCTACGAAATCGGCCGATTTCGACCATTTTTATTTTTTGTATTTTTTTATTTGACTTAAACTTTGTGGGGGCTTTCCCTATGACCAAATAAGCTATTTTGCGTCATTGGTTCACCCATACAAGTCTCCATACAATTTTGGCTGCTGTCCATACAAAAATGGTATGAAAATATTCAAACAGCTGTAACTTTTGAGTGAATTTTCTGATCAATTTGGTGTCTTCGGCAAAGTTGTAGGTATTGTTGAGGACTTTTGAGAAAAAAATAGGTACACGGAAAAAAAAATTTGCTATTATCAACTTTTTTTCACTAAAACTCAATTTCCCAAAATACGTATTTTTTCATTAAAAAATAATGTCAAACTTGTTTTTGCATGAAACTTCGATTTTTTCCTAAAATCACTATTTTTTCAAAAAATCATAACTCGGCGGCAGATTTTTTGATCATATATCTCTATGTTCCTATACATATAAAAAAATCTCGAAAATCAAAAAATACTTATTTTGGGAAATTGAGTTTTAGTGAAAAAAAAAGTTGATAAAATAATCTGCAATTTTTTTTTCCGTGTACCCATTTTTTCTCAAAAGTCCTCAACTATACCTACAACTTTGCCGAAGACACAGAAAATTCACTCAAAAGTTACAGCTGTTTGAATATTTACATACCATTTTTGTATGGACAGCAGTCAAAATTGTATGGAGACTTGTATGGATGAACCAATCACACAAAATAGCTTATTTGGTCATAGGGAAGGCCCCCACAATGTTTGAGCCAAATCAAAAAATACAAATAAAATCCATTTCCGGTTTTGGTAGAGAATTGCTCAAATGTAAATCACGTAATCAAAAATGCCATTAAAATTGTTATTTTTAATCCTTTTTTTGATGCTGTTTCTTTTTAAATAATTCTAAATATAAGTAATAATAACACAGCTGCTTTAAACGTTGTTTTTTTGTATTGTTTTTTATTTTGTTGAATTCGGACAAAAGCGAAAACTCACGAAAATTGTTCTAAATTTAGTACAAAATTTATTTTTCTACACTGACTTTTAAATAAATTTAAAGAAATGAATGGATCTTATCTTGTTTATAAGTATATTGATATGAACATAATCAATCAAAGTTAATACGATACTTTGACATCAATTATCAAGAAATATATCTTTTAAGTAGGTTGTATCAAATTCAATCACGATTTTTAAATTAATTTTTTTTTATTTGCATAAAACTTTGTCCATACATTCACAATGCCAACAGCAGAAATTTTACTGTTTTCCATACAAGGCTTGTATGACAATAAATACAGAAACATCTGTATTTTGGCTAGGAATTTCCTAAAAAAATAAGCTCCACTCTTAAAAAATTACTAATTGCATCATAGATTTTTCTCACTAAAAGTTTCTCATAATTCGTATTTTATGATTTATAGGATTCAAAAAGACATCTGGATGATAATGCAAAATCTAGTTCAAAAGATTTTTATAAATATCGGAAATGTGGTCTAAAATTTCTAAATAATATTTTGAAAAGCTAGATCAGTTGTTAAGTTAAAGTCACTTTTATGTTATAATTTTTGGAAATTTTTAAATTTTTATTTTTTTAATTTGTTATGAAGGAAAGCTACACCGTAAAAATTATATTTGAAAAGCTGAGAACATTTCTTACAATTATTCCTCTGAGACTTAGAAAATCGGACAATTAGTTTATGAGATAAAGCCTCATACAAAATCATATCGATAAAAATCAGATCTCCTAAGTGTTATCTAATAAGCCTGTAATTTTCAACTGACGAAATCAAGGGTCCTGATTTTCGGTTCAATGAACAGAAACCACTCACTCATCGCCTATCCATTCGTCGACTATTCTAACCCGCTAGCATTCATGAGCGAATGATACTTGCAAGAAGCCAGCGAGTGGCCCGAACTGTTCACTCAGCGAACAAATACATCGTGAAAATTTTTGCCTACTCCGTCGCTCGACGACACTCACACACTACCATGCTCAGCAAAGAGCCATTCTCAAAAAATGCCAGCGCGGCAATCTTTTTGTCTTCACGCCCTCAATTTGCCATCAATTTGATTTTTTCTTGGTGGAAGTTTCATTGAATTGTGTTTATAATGTTATGAAATCAAAATAAATGCACAATTTAATTGATAATATTGATTTTAGACAACCCAAATCAAGGAGTATAACGCAGCGCATCAGAGAAAAAATGTTTTCAGTTCAGAGTGATCGGAGAATGAGCCGATCAGAGAGAGAAGAGAGAGTGTTCGGGAGCGAATGGTGTGAAAGTGACAAACAGTAGGAATGCATCAGGGCAGTATCGCGTCGCCTGCTATTTGTGCTCGCGAATGGAGTGGTTGATTTTTGAGCAATCAGGACCCTTGGACGAAATCTTAAAACATTTTGCCTGTTGAAAAATGCTCCTTTAATGAAATTTTCTGATCTTTTCAATTGAAATGATTTCAAAATTTAGTAATTAGTTAACTTTTATTTCGCGCAATTTTAAGAAAAAAAATATAAACTTCCTCTAATCCGGTTAAATTATGGTCTTGATCTCAAAATGATTTTTTAAACAAATTAATAAATTTCAACAAATTCAATGCGATTCAAACTTTTGCACTCAAATCCACCTGCCCATATTTTAATCACCATTCAGCCGCTAATTTATGGCAGTGACTTTCTTTCTCCACAGGATAAAAACCGACGATAAAAATCAAACCCATTGCTCCCATCTTGCATTCTTATTTCTTCACCACCAAATAAATTAGTATCCGAAAACAACATCATTGCCACCGGCGGCGGCTGCGGCGACCAGTTTCCCCAGAAATCAACCCGGAGAAACGAAACATTTTTCGGCAATGTATCAACAAACAAACCGCACAAGAAAATGCCTCTCGCCGCGACTCTATCAACAGTTCAATATTTTAATGGTTTTGATATTTTTCGCCTTCCCCCCGGCTGCGGCGGCCGAAGAAGCGACTTCTTCGTGTTGCTCCAATGTTGGCAAGATTTATGGCGCTGCCATAAATTAAGAGACGGTTCCAGCCAAACGCATACGCAAATGGAATCGTTTTTTTTCTTTTCATAAGTTTTGTTATTAACAATGAGGGTTGGACTACTGGGAAGAATGCTTTTTTTCGATTTTTTTTTTTCATTTCGATGATTCAAAATCGTAACAATTTCAAAGCCTTCTTCAAAATGTGTTAAGAAACATATGAATTTAACTTTGAAACGATAAGTACAGACCTTCGTGCGAAACGCAGCAAAGCCCCAGAAATCAGCTTCAACTCATAAATTATGATATTTTGAATATTACCTTCGATTCTCTTCACCAAAATGCCCGCTGGCAGCGCCAAGTTTGTTTTAAGTAAGAAATATTGTTGTTCGATTTGATAAAATATTTATCCCTCTTCCTTCTGTTTTCAGCGAGACTTCAATATATTTTAAACCGAGGGAAGAAGAAAAAAACACTGGTAATTAGTGAAAATCCCGCAAAAGGTGAAACTCCCAAATGACTTAAAAACCGCGCAAGATGTTCTCTGGCTTAAGGAAACCAAAACCACGTTGCGTTGCTTTCTGCCCCATAAATTACGCAAATGCGATAAATCTGCTTATTGCGGAACCCGCGCGAACAACTCCCCAAGTCCTCTCTGCCCCCTCCAAGAGAACAGGACTTCCAGCCGGGGTCGACGACGGCCACGGTCGTCGTCGGTAGCTGCCGTGGCGTTAAATCGCGATAATAAATCTTGATTCTATTATTACTTATTAATTTGCCCTGGCCTGGCCACAGCCACCTTTCTTTTTTGCATACCTCTTAGAAGTGTGCGTGAGCCTCGCAGGAAATCGAGCACACACACACTAGTCAAGTGGAACGCAATTAAACTTTTCCTAATTGCTTATGAATATAAATAGCTAATTTATCAATGGGTATGTATAAATAAATAAATGTCAGTTTCAGGAAACCACACGGGGAAATAAGTGTTCTGTGTACCTTTTTCTTTCTTTCTTGCATGGTAGAATCAAACTAAAAGAAAAGCCGACAGCAAATCGTGGTCATGTATCATATGGGACGGAAGTTTACGGGCCGAGGTTCTTTTTGTCAAGGGGTCTTACTTAAAATATGATTTAAATCACATTTCAAAATATAAATATAATGCAAAACAAACAAAAAGAAACAAAAAACAAAAAACAAAAAACAAAAAACAAAAAAAACAAAAAACAAAAAACAAAAAACAAAAAACAAAAAACAAAAAACAAAAAACAAAAAACAAAAAACAAAAAACAAAAAACAAAAAACAAAAAACAAAAAACAAAAAACAAAAAACAAAAAACAAAAAACAAAAAACAAAAAACAAAAAACAAAAAACAAAAAACAAAAAACAAAAAACAAAAAACAAAAAACAAAAAACAAAAAACAAAAAACAAAAAACAAAAAACAAAAAACAAAAAACAAAAAACAAAAAACAAAAAACAAAAAACAAAAAACAAAAAACAAAAAACAAAAAACAAAAAACAAAAAACAAAAAACAAAAAACAAAAAACAAAAAACAAAAAACAAAAAACAAAAAACAAAAACAAAAAACAAAAAACAAAAAACAAAAAACAAAAAACAAAAAACAAAAAACAAAAAACAAAAAACAAAAAACAAAAAACAAAAAACAAAAAACAAAAAACAAAAAACAAAAAACAAAAAACAAAAAACAAAAAACAAAAAACAAAAACCAAAAAACAAAAAAAAAAACAAAAAACAAAAAACAAAAAACAAAAAACAAAAAACAAAAAACAAAAAACAAAAAACAAAAAACAAAAAACAAAAAACAAAAAACAAAAAACAAAAAACAAAAAACAAAAAACAAAAAACAAAAAACAAAAAACAAAAAACAAAAAACAAAAAACAAAAAACAAAAAACAAAAAACAAAAAACAAAAAACAAAAAACAAAAAACAAAAAACAAAAAACAAAAAACAAAAAACAAAAAACAAAAAACAAAAAACAAAAAACAAAAAACAAAAAACAAAAAACAAAAAACAAAAAACAAAAAACAAAAAACAAAAAACAAAAAACAAAAAACAAAAAACAAAAAACAAAAAACAAAAAACAAAAAACAAAAAACAAAAAACAAAAAACAAAAAACAAAAAACAAAAAACAAAAAACAAAAAAACAAAAAACAAAAAACAAAAAACAAAAAACAAAAAACAAAAAACAAAAAACAAAAAACAAAAAACAAAAAACAAAAAACAAAAAACAAAAAACAAAAAAACAAAAAAACAAAAAACAAAAAACAAAAAACAAAAAACAAAAAACAAAAAACAAAAAACAAAAAACAAAAAACAAAAAACAAAAAACAAAAAACAAAAAACAAAAAACAAAAAACAAAAAACAAAAAACAAAAAACAAAAAACAAAAAACAAAAAACAAAAAACAAAATTGAGTAGCCCCTCGACACCACAAAGTGTATTCCTTGGACACAAACCAGCAATGACCACCTTCGGGCGTTATTGTCTATGGTTAATCTATGGGGAAGCCTCAAACAGAACTGACCAACGACTACCACCAGGGGAGGATTCAATAGTTTTTTTTTTGTGCGGTCTCTACCACTGCTGGAACGATCGCAAAGATTTGAGCTCCCAGCCCAGAATCGTCACTATCGCTGGGGAACCATCTGTGGACAGAACGCCACTGCCACGACCCCACCGCACCGCACTGTTTTGCGGTCTTTATTCTACTTCTTTGGTGTTGCTTCTCTTTTTTCGCTCTCTTGTCTGGATACGACTTCCAGCCTTGCACTGCGAGATTAAAACAAATGAGCGTTATTTATATTGTTGTAAATTTCTTACATTTGATTTTTTTTTCTGGTCTTCTCTCATCCATATTTTCACATTTGTGTGAGGGCCCGTAATGGGAGAAGAACCGCGGTGCGTCTCAATTCATTTCATTTCGATTTACTGCGTGGTTGGTTGTTGAGAAATTTGCGTTGAGAACCGGGGTAATTCGGGTGAACTAGAGAAAATTCTCGTGTGTTTGGCAGGTCAAATAGGGTAGCGTAGTCATCAATGAGACACTTTTGGTTTTCAACTTTCAATGATTTTTGTATTTTTATCATCTGCCTTTTTGCTATGAGCTTTTTGTTACATTTTCTTTCTATTAAAGTGTTCTAGCATTGACCAAAATATGAGATCGATCTGATGTCTACAGCCAGAGTTATTCAACTGTCTCATTGTAGACGCACCTGGCAGAAACAATGAGACAGGTGGGGAACAATGAGACACTGTATAAAAATCAAAACTTTTCGAGCTAAACATCATGTTTTTGTGTTGCATCATTGCAGGTGACTTGCCTTGAACATTTTAAAGCAATTTTGCCAGCTTGAAACTTTAATTAACAAAAGTTATACTAAAAAGTATCTAAATTTTGTAAAATCCATATATTCATGCCAAATAACTTTATATTTTTGATTAAATGAAGTTTAAACTCAATAAATATGCCAAAAATCACTTTAAATTCATGTTTTGAAAGATTTACAAAGATTTTGAAAAGTTTTATGAAGAAAAATCAAAGTGTCTTATTGTTACCCATGGGCTGAAAAGAGTGGGGAACAATGAGACAGCCCTGGATTCTGGGTATATTCTTAATTTTGGTCAAAACTGATGAAAGGACATTGTAGCCCAACTCATTCCCTATGAATAGTCGAAAGAAATCTGAAGAAAAAATAGTTTTTGTGTTAATGGCAGCCTATGAGCGAAAATGTAATTTTTGTCCATAATTTACTTTTATACCCCAGAATCAAACATTTATGAATAACTTTGCAAGGGAGCGTCCATAACCAAAGCCACTATTATGGCAAACGTGTATCAAGTAGACACACCTTTCCCCCAAATATGAGCCTGATTGGTTGAAACTACGACTTGTGAGAGCCATTTTATCATTGTTCCCCGTGACTCATTGATGACTACGCTACCCTAATACATATTTTAAAAATACCTTGCATAAATTTATACCGATTTTAAAATACAAATTTCTTCATATTGATCAACAATCACACGTGTCCAGCTCGCAGATGTACCTGCTTTTGCTACCACAGTCCACATTGTTCCACTGCGTTCCACCTGCTCCTCCCGCCACCAAGCAGTGCTCTGCTCCACTTAAGTTGTCCGGTTGTCCCGCGGCAAAGTTCGTATACCCAGCCCGCCCGTCAATCCGCTTATTACCGGTAATCCACACGAAGCTTCCCGGCTTGCCGAGATCCGTTCCGGCGATCCACCACGGTCCCCGCTGGGTGATGTCCTCCTGAGCGAGAGCCACCATCAGCTTAACGTCATCCAGCGCCGAGTGGACCGAGGCCAGCCGGAGTCCGTGCGCTCGGCACTTGTGCCAAGCCTCGAAGAAGGTCACCGGTTCGTCGTTGTAGACAAAGTAGCGCTGGTACGAGTTGGCAAAGCCGGCTCGGGATGAGATGCCGAGTGTGGAGTTCTTGGCGGCTGAGCTGGACGCGGCCAGAACTACCAGAGCTAGAACTAGGACTGATGAAACTGCTTGGAAAGACATTTTGAGGATACTGAAAGTTGCTTGGAAGATCCGGGCATTTTATAGTCGTCTTTTTTGTTGACAAAATTGATGCTCTGCTCAAGTATCAGTTCTATTTTTGATTTGGCAGTCACACTTCGTAAATCAATCAGTACTTAAAACGGATGAAACCAATTGAAAGTGCACTCCAGAAATCAAGTGCACTTATCTAGTAATGATGTAATTCTTAAAATGTTTGAAGAGTGATATAAACCACTTATCATTTATATCATTTAATGATTATGTAACATATTGTGTATAAGATATTTCATTATCATTTTATAAATTTAAATGTCAGATAAAATTAAAATTCACAAAAACGCAAAAAAAACTATTATTTTGTGAATCGAAGAAGAATCTTAAACTCTTAAAAACAAAAACTCATCCATCATTTCTTGTTTCCCTGATCGACTTTTCATAACATCTCTTTAACTATGGAATTTTGAATTTGATTCGTTTTAATATTTATGTAAGCCTATTTTCTATCCAGGTTTCTTCCATCCAACTAACCACATTGAAAAAAATAATTCTATTTTCAGTTATGAGCAATGTAATTAAGCTTATATTTGTAAGCCCATACATCCAATTGAAATGCTGTCAAAGACAAACTTATGGGAAATTCGACGAGCTTTCCGGTAAAAATATTTTTGCAATTCCACTGTAAAACTGTCAACTTTTCCTGTCCTTCTGGAGAAACGAAACGTCCTACTTTTCCTTACTATAAATAACAGAATGGAAAATTAACACCTTTACTTTTCATAACATAAAATTTACATAACATTTTCATAAAGAGACCAGCCCGTGGCTTAAGGCTACGGCTCCCGCCTCATAAGCGGAAGGTTCAGGGTTCGATTCCCGACCGGTCTCCTTGAAATTTTTCGACCATAATTGAACTTTGAATATGAATATGAATCCGTTCATAGAATCTGTCTCATGCGGTTAATGCAACGCTGTAGGCCGGGCCGCTTTAATGAGTGTATTACAATTCGGGGGTTCTCGAAAGTACTGCAATCATTAATAATTACAAGAAGGAACTTGAGGCGTAATCTAACCATAAGTTCTTCCCGGATGCTTTCTTTGGGCTGGCTGTACTTGTGTTCGATTAGATTATTTTAGATAAAATTTACATAACATTTCATATCTTTTCATCACATTAAATTCCATTAAGCAAGCGTTTTTCGGAATTGCAAAAAAATTTGTAAGAAAAATTTGATTTTTTCAGCACTCGTCGTATTTATCCATCTCGGTAAACCTCGTTGGATAAATGTGCAACTTGTGCTGAAATTTATTTTATTTTATTTTTTTGGGACTAAATAATCTAGTCTATCATATAGAAATTGCAAAACAATCACCAAAAACCTATTTTTTTCAACATTTTTATTTTTGATACCGCTGTATCTTCAAAAGGATTGAACAAAGGACAATGGTCAATATGAAGACTTTCATATTGTCTGTAGAATCGATTCCCATTCTCGGTTTTTGAAAATTTTTACGCTTAGATCACTTTTCTGAAAAACAGTTTTAGTAATTTTTTTTTAATTCTTTTACCATCCTGCATTTTTCGTGAAAAACACCTCAGGATAATTCCTCAAACATTTTGAATGATAAAACAATCATAACATCACCTGAAAATTTAAATTTTAAACTCATAAATAAAAAAAAATCTTAAAAGTGGCGTTTATTTTCCATTTAGTGTATTTTTTTTTCAGAAAGTGCGAATGTTTTTTTTGTATTTTTAAATCCGGCTGAAACGGTGCCTTCCCCAAGTAACATTTTAGGCTTTATCAAAGCTGTCACAACCGCTATAAAACCTATCAGCCAAAACCAACATTAAAACCCCTTAGTCGTAACACACTCCCCAGAACCTTGATAAACCCCACTTAAAACCCAAAAGGACCTCCGCAAAAGGTTGTTACGGCCTATTTATAAAACCTACATAGGAGTTCAAGGCTTTACAACTGAATCCTAACAACATCCGCAGGGCCTTGATAAAACCTTTGTTAAAACCTAGTCAGGAGTTATGGAAAAATGACATTTCATACGTCTTTAAACGTCTTATGCCAAATAGGTTTTATTTTGGCAAAAAATAAGTGTTCGTCTTGCCAAATGAAATTATGGAGATGGTTGTCAAAAATGGCGATGATAAATAATAGATATTAGAGGTAATCCAAATAATTTGAAAGCTTATTTCTCACAATTGATGGCTCAAATTCAGCTGCGGTTGAAATTTTATTGATAAATGTAGGGGAGATAGAGCCAAAAAATTCAACTCGCTTCATAAAAAATCAATATTTTGTAATCATAGTGTTTAATGGTAAAAAATATTTTATTGCAATTCTTTGAAAAAAATGTTCAAAATATTTTAAAACATCTATCGCTATATAAATCATACCAGAAATTCAGCATAAATGTGTGTTTTCATCAAATTTAAATCAAATTTTTCAGTTTTCTATTTTTTCAATCAAGATGGCGGTCAATCATATTCAATCAGAGCACGCGTCTAGCGCCATATTTATGCACTGCTATTTGGCCGCGATAAATGCTCTTTAAGGAGCTTATGGTTTTAAGTGAGCTTTTTACATGCCTAATGGCACTTGACAGCTACAACACCCTAGGTTTTAACAAAGCATGCGATAAAACCGTTTGGCATGGCTTTGCCATCTGGTTTTCAAGCCTCTGTTAAAACTTTCATAAAACCTTATTGAAAGCCAGTCGGCTTTTATTTCCACCCGGTTTTATGTCCGAGGCATAAAACCCTGTTAGAACCTATTAATTAGCTCTTGCTTGTTGGTTGCGGTGAATGCCCAAATAAAACTATTAGGCAATCAGGATGCTACAATAAACCCTTAATAAAACTTGGTGGTGGCTAGCTGGTTTAAAAATGTTACTTGGGTCGGTATGGCCAAGGAAGCCATTTTGCATCATTAGTTATAATTTTCCAAATAAATTTGGCAGCTGTCCATACAAAAATTAAAAATGAAACTTCAAAAATCTGAATCTATTGAAGGAGTTTTTTGATCGACTTGGTGTCTTCGGTAAAGTTGTAGGTATGGATAAGGACTACACTGAAAAGAATTGGTACGCGGTAAAAAAAAATTGGTGATTTTTAATCACACTTTTTGCCACTAAAACTTGATTTGCAAAAAAATACTATTTTTAATTTTTTTTATTTTTTGATATGTTTTAGAGGACATAAAATGCCAACTTTTCATAAATTTCCAGAATGTTCAAAAAATCTTTGACCGATTTATAATTTTTTTATCAATACTGATTTTTTCAAAAAATCTAAATATCGGTCGAAATTTTTTTTAACTTCATTTTACGATGAAATTTTTATAAAGTGCACCGTTTTCAAGTTAAAGCAATTTTTAGGTAACTTTTTTGAAAATAGGTGTCATTAATTTTTTAAATTAGTGTTCATGTTTGCTCACCTTTGAAAAAAAAAATGCAAATATTGTAAAAAAAAAAAACGGAAAATTTCACGAATGTTTTATATTTTAACATTGAAAATCGGACCATTAGTTGCTGAGATATCGATATTAGAAAATTGTGGGTTGTTTGGGTGAGACTTAGAAAACATCAATTTTCCTGTTTTTAAATCTTTGCATGGCAATATCTCAGCAACTAAGGGTCGTATCAACAAAATTCATAAAGCAAAATATAAAGCAAAATAAATAAGTCTGAATCCGTACACTTCACAGAATTTTCTCAGCTTTTCAAAAATATTTTTTTCAAAAGCGAGCAAACATGGGTACTATTTTTAAATAATAAATGGCAGCCACTATTTTTTTAAAAGTTTCCTTAAAATGGCTGTAACTTGAAAATGGTGCACATTATACCAATTTCTCTGATTTACTTTTAAATTGCACATTCCATTTACATCGAACAATGAAGTTAAACAAATTTGCTATCAATACCCGGACTTAAAAACAATTTTTTTTGCACATTCTGGAAATTTCTGAAAAGTTGGCATTTGATGTCTTCTAAAACATATCAGAAAATAAAAAAAAAATATTTTTTTGCAAATCAAGTTTTTGTGACAAAATGTGAAATTAAAAATTACAATTTTTTTTACCGTGTATCAACTTTTTTCAGTATAGTCCTTATCCATACCTACAACTTTGCCGAAGATACCAAATCGATAAAAAAAATCCTTTAAGAGATACAGATTTTTGAATTTTCATATATCATTTTTGTTTGGACAGCTGGCATTTGTAATTTTTGTATGGAAAACTATATGGACAAACTAATGATGCAAAATGGCTTCCTTGGGCATACCGAAGGCATCAAAAAAGTTTCATCCGGAAAAAAATACAAAAAAAAAATCGAATGACCGAAATCTCAGAGAATTGCTCAGAGAAATGCTTGAAAATTAGAAAAAAAACTGCTCAGGAAAAAGTTTAGAATTGACCACTTTCGGACGTTTAAGACATGCTTTAAGTGCAATACGAGGTAAATCAATATTTGTCAAATATTCTTGCTGATAAAATTGTAACTCTCATCTCACATTACGCAATCTGAACCCATTCAACGTACTATAAATTGCTCAGACTCGCTCCCAGAGCTTCATCAGTTCATCCAAGATGTCTCCCAAACTCGCTCTTGCAACGGTGATCCTAGCCCTCTCACTGGCCACCAGCTATTCAGCTGTTCCAATCCAAAACGGAACATCGGCGGTTACACCACTACCGGTCAGGGCCAACACTCGGTACTTTCGGGTCAACACTCCATTCTTCCGGGCCGCCCAGTTCCCCAACCAGCGGTACTTCGTTTTCAACAGCCGGCAGGTGACCTTCTTCGAGGCTTGGCACCTGTGCGCTTCGATCGGACTGCGGCTGGCCTCGGTTAACTCGGCGGAAGATGACGCCGCTCTGAAGTTGGCCCTCCGTGCCGCGGGCTCGAACCAGGTCGGACCGTGGTGGATCGCCGGAACGGACCTGGGCAAGACGGGACACTTTGTGTGGATCACGACGATGAAGCCGCTGGGATACAGGACGGGCTATTCGAACTTTGCCCCCGGGGAGCCGAACAACGCTGGAGGAGTGGAACACTGCGTTGAGGCGGGATGGCCCAGCGGAACACTCTGGAACGATAAGAACTGTGAGGCCAGAAGGCGGTACGTGTGTGAGACGTACAATTCGGAGTATTGTTAAAGGTTGAGTTTTGCAGTATCATAAATGAAAATGCAATCAAAAAATATAATCATTGAAAAAATTAGTAGTTGTGGAGAAGTTCATTTCACCCTTCAACCGCTTTCAAGAGCAACTGAGCGCGAAAGAGCCGCTTTCAGCGACTTCACCGACAACTTCTGGTAGCCGTTCCGTTTAGACAGTTTTATAATTATTTAAATTCTTCATTTATAACGCGGGCTCACCGCAAACTGGGCGCGAAAAGACAAAAAGCTACTTTCCAGCAATCCGAGGCTTCGCGGGTTCGCGGGGCTGTGTTGATTCGTTTGAAAAGATAAATGTTTTCAATTTTCCCAGGAAATTTGTTCGAAATTGATTGCCGTGCCGGAAACATGCTCAAAATGCGTACACACCAAGACAGCACATCTCGTCAGGGCCCCTTCTCTGGAAGGATGAGTGTTTTCACTGGGAAATTGATACCTCCTGACGCTACCGACTTTGCCCACTTGTTCTGGTTGACTAATGAGTCCACTTGGCTCGGAACAACGGAGAAAAGTGGGTGGATCGCACAGACGACGAGTGGAAATGGAAATTATTTGTGATTGTCGATTTGAAATTAGGGTCAGCCGGGTTGGGAGGCTCGACGGGATTGATGGGTTGCAATTAAAAGTTGGAATGAGGACATTTTTCATGGGATGTAAATTAAAGTCATTGTATAGAGTTGAGTTGCTGATTTATTCGTCAAAAATGTTTTAGAACTCTTGTTTACAAATATTTATGTATAAATTATACATTCAGAACTCCTCTTACAGCAAATCTCTCTCAAAAGAGGCACAATGTAATTGAAGTTTGCAGATATGCTCTTCTCTCCAGCATCACTTAGCCCGAATTCCGTTCGCAATCCATTAGTGGCCAGCCGGTGAACATTTTCCAAATGTAAGGCATCTTGATTAGTTTGCTCGTCGTCGTCGTCATCTGCTATAGCATTGCATCTCTCTAATATTGCTGCAGCGCACAAATCTCGGGCAAAATTCTACTCCTAACCGAATGACCACCATCACAGTCTCTCTCACACACATCCTGTCGTAATCAATCAACTAATCAAACAGGAAAAGTTAAGACATTTCCCTGCCATCCAATCCCGGAGAATCCGATGCTACCTGAAGAGGACTCTTCACCAAGGTTCCATGATCAAAGTGGTGTGTGTGCATCACACCCCGCCCCATCGTCTTCGAAAGTCCATTCTCCCACACATAAACTTGCCGGGTCATTAAACAGGGGTTTTACTATCCTGCCTGGGAAACCGGCACAAATGAGGAAAATCGACCCCCAGGATGTATCGGATGTGTGGGTGTAGGTGGACCACGGCAAAACCGGGCAATATGAGTGAGCATTGTGGCTCATCTCTTCACTCGAACATATACTGCCGCCTGGCGTCTTTGCACCTGGGGAAGAGTTTATCGATTGGGACGGGGATTACGATCATCGCTTCATACCGTTTTGGAGGTGCACAGTGCAAATTTAAGCCTTACATGATTTAAAAAAAAGTGTTAGAACCACAAAATAGGACATCAGAACAAAATCAATTCATTAGGATGATTCAACTAATTATCTCCAGCTTTTTCAATAACAATACTACACAGAAAAAAAAGTTGCATTTTGGAAGGTTAAAAATTTGGTTGGTTGAATATTACCTCTTTTTGCCTTTCTTACTAATGAAAGGTATAGGTTTTACTTTATGGCTGGACGTCATTTCCATCTGCGTAAATATTACGATTCAGCATGAATTTTTCATCGGAAAAATTGACAAAAAATCGCAATGCATCGATTTTCGACGCTTCGTCGCCAAGTCGACAAGTTGTCAAGTTGTCAAGTTGTCAAGTTGTCAAGTTGTCAAGTTGTCAAGTTGTCAAGTTGTGAATGCTGGCGCAAATATTTTGTGGCTCGACTTATACTCGTTTTGTAGTAGCTTGTCTACCGATGCTTCCTACAACATGTAAGGTATCGTAGCTTTTCGGTTTCTTTTGCCCTGTCCGTTTTTGCATAACTGTCCAATGTTTATGCAAAAACTTTTGTGACATAGGACATTCATCCGGCTACAATCAATTTGTTTCCCGTGTGCTCCTAAAATCGCCCTAATGTAGACTTAATTTTTTCATGATTTCGTAAGTTTATGTAACAGAGTGGATTCCAATAGGAGCTTTCTAAGCTTTTCATCGTTTATATCGTTTTCAAAGTTTTCAATGCTGGCGACGCCAATGCACTATGGGGTTTCAGGCGGCCATAAATCGAAAAACTGACATACTCTAATTAATTTTTTGGTATTTTTTTCGAAAATAAACATTCTTACCAAGAAAAATCCGGAGTTTGAAAGTTGTAGGTTCAAAATTCACGGAATTGCAGACCTTCAAAGGCGAAAATGGTAAGAAAAAACATGTTTTTTGACAAAAAAATGATTATTTTTCATAGTTGTACTGTGTAGCTGTTTATGTATTTTTTCCTGCATCATTATATATATATTCAGAAAGGTAATTGATTCAACTTTTCAATAATATTTTACAAAACATACTTTTACAGGCTAAAAAAATAATAAAAATCAAAAAAGATGGATTTTTATTCAAAATTTAGTTTTTTTTTTCAACTTTGTTAATGGAGTACTTTTTTGTGTGCATTTGTGCGATCTGAAAATTTTGCAGCTTAAAAATTTGAACCATGTCCTAACTTGTCTCCAAATTTCAAAGTGCACTTATGTGCACTTTTTGAGTTATGCCATTTTGAACATTTTGATTCATGCAAGGAAATTAATGATTTCGCGTATACGCTTGGTTAAAATCACATTATTTACCTGCGGAGGCAGAAATGACGTACCTGCTATGTATGTTTTGAAATTGATTTGATATTCATGACTTTGTTGGTACTTAGGTACGTTTAATAAAAATAGAAATTCCTATTCTAAGTATTTTACAGAAACGATTCGTCGAATATTCGTATCAGTTCGTTGTTGTGTTCTTTTGAAAGTATGGATAATAATACCGTAGTGTCCCTGTACGATATAACGAAGCACTATTCTGAAAACGTGAGAACTGCTTTCGAGTATATTTGTAAGAATTACAACATTGCAGAACCATCACATGATCAACTCAGGGAAAAACCACAACCAAAAACGTGGACGAGAATCCATACAATGTTCCATAAAATAAACCGTCTAAAATTCTAAAACACCGCAAAAATCAAATTTTAATTGGAGGGGGAGGGGGGGGGGTGTCTTCAAAGAGAGGTGGATTTTAACTCAAGAAAAAGGGGAGGGAGATTTAACGTAAATCAGAAACTTTAACATAGCATAAACCGCCATTCCGTGCATCAAATAGACAGAGCAAGAATATTAAAATTCACCACTTTAATGCATGTGGCCTCAAATATATATATATGAAAAAATCGAAAATTAAACTTTTTTTTGGAAAAATATCAAATTTCATTTGTTTTCATTATACTAAGTACAAACAACACAAAAAAGTCACAAAAAAGCAAAAAAATAATTTTTGGCCGATCGCTTATATGGAAATACCCCATAGTGCAATGGCTTTCTACCTAAGGTACTAGAGCGTGTAGTGGTGCGGTTGTGAAAATAGCTATCTCTGACTCTGTCAGTTTTGTAGAAGCTGAATGGCTAGCTTCCCTGCACCGTGCGGCACACGCGGTTTCACTTGACCTCAGTTTTTCTTTGCGCCTGCTTTGTTCGGTACGATGGTACGATGAACCAAAATACCAACACACAAAAGGGCTCGTACCGAAGCTAGAAAACCAAAACCGCGGCGTGCGTTGTCACTGGTGCATGGGAAGCTTGCTATGCTCGCGTTTTTTCATAAACGCTTGTTTGATTAATAATATGTACGATTAAAAATATTCTTTTGGTGAAAATTGCGTTTTCTATTTCTTTTGGAAAACATATGATTTATAATACTATGCTTTCATCATAAGACTTTCTTTAGTGCTAACGTTATAAATAAACAAAATCGATGTTATGAATTGAAAGAAGTTCTTCCATTGTTATATTCTTTAGTAAGAAAGGCTCTATCTTACCCCAGGTGGGATTAAATCGGGTTTTTGTAATATTACTTAAAAAATACGTAAAAATGCGAATATGAGGAATATTCATTAAAAACAGATGAAAAATCATCATTTTCTAGGTAAAATTAATCATTTTTTTACACCAAACCTGTCATCATTTCTTGATGAATATTACCATCGTTTTTTCTGTGTAGTTAAAATTTGGAAAAATTTTACAAAATCTCAGCAATATTCCACATGGATGATTTAGGATTATTCAATAAAAAAAAGTCTTTCAAAATCTTGAAAAATCTGAAAAAATCCGTTTATTTTGAATCTGAGGATCGAAAAAAAATGGAGCATTTCCATTTTTTTCTGAAAACAGAAAAGAATAGACAAAAACGTGTTTAATTCATTAAAAATTGGAGAGTCTTCTGATTTAAAAAAAAACTTATGTATAATCAAAAATCTCACGATAATTTATCCAACATAAAAACATTTCACAATTCAGCAGTTGTCTACGATTTCGCAATCGGCTTTTCCTTGAATTATTTGAAGAAAATTGTCCATACATTCGCTATATCAAAAGAAGCAATTTTATATAATCAGTTTAAATTGACAAGAAATCGAAATTGATCGATTTGGTGTCTTCAGCAAACTTGTTAATTATGATTATAACTTTTCGGAAAAAAAATTAATACCCGGAAAACAAATATTTGACTTTACATCACTTAAAAATGAATTTCCAAAATACCTTTTTTTATTATCGATCATTGTTATTTGTTTCAGGGAACTAATCTTTCGATCCATAGTGCATGATGGTGCAAAGTCTGGTTCCAGAGAAACGTTTGTTTTTTTAGGTTATAGTTTTCGAAAATTTCAACATTTTTCCTTTTCTTATATACTTTATAAAGAAAACCCAATCCCATTAATTGGCCAGTAACTGATGATATCTCAAAAACTATTGAATCGATTTTCAACGTTAACAAATGTTACTTTGTGAAATTTTCTATTCTTTTTTCATTTTTATGATTTCAAAATTTTAAAAACAAACATAACTTTTGAAAATGTCTTCAAAACATAATTTTCCTCATTTCATTCAAAGTTTCCTAGAAAAAAATTGAATATCGTGAATAGAATTTCAAAAATGTTTGTTCTTTTGATTAAAATCTCTATCTAACATAAAAAGGGTTCGAATCTATTTGTACGAGATTTGAAATTCTTCTATGGCAATACCAGAAACCAAAAATAAAAAGTTTTTGCGAATTTAACTTTTGCGTTAAAATTTGTGAAATAAAATGATTAGATTTTAACATACTTTGGAAATAGCAATAATCGTGCTTTGTTTTACTTAATTTATTTTAACTAGTATACAAATCTGTGTAAGAATCAAAATATTTTTTTTGAAATTTAGAAAAATTGAAAAAAAATTAAACAAAACTTTCTGCTTTTTGTAGCTTAAACGTTTTAAGTCGCTAATTAAAAAGGCTACAAAGCATTTTTTTATTTGGATTATACTTTGTTAAACGATTCCTAAGGCCCAAATAAGTCATTTTGTATCATTGGATTCTCCATACAAGTCTCTGTACAAATTTTGGCAAATTTGGGTTTTGCCAATGGAAAAGTGAGCTGCAAATATTTGGAAATCAGAACCTTAGTGGAATTGCCAACTTTTCTGCTTAAAAAATCATTTGTGGATGTAAAATAAATTTTTGGAATCAAAAAGTTCTTTTGAGATTTTACAAAAAAATATGCACCGATATCTAGTTAACCCTCTACTGCCAATTTTTTTCGATTTTTTTTTATTTTTCCCGTGTTCAGGAGGTTTTTTTGAACAATTTTTCTTCTACCAATAACTTTAAATCTGTTGTTTTATGATTTTTGTTTTTATTTTTGTATTTTAATTTGCATTTTTCTTGTTTAGTTTATTTTCGTATTTGATAGTATTTGCTCTATTCTACCAGGCCCTATCATAAGAATTTGCCTTTTTATTTTTTTATTTTTTCATTTTTTTACTTTTTCAATTTTTTGCTTGTTTTCACGTTTTCTGTTTGAATGGCACCATAATTATTTAATTTGTAAAAAAACGTAGAGGCACAGTCTGAGACACTACAAAAATCATTGCATACTTTTAACTTTAAATATAGGAAATGTTAGTAAAAAGCACAGCCAAAGTTGACACTTTTAATTATTACATTTTTAAAAACATTGGCAAAATTATATAAAACAAGTAAACTGCCCATAATTGAAAATTCGGCTATTATGCCAAATCAAGTATTCCGAGAAAAACGCGTTTTAGTGTTTGTCACAAAATCTCCGTCAAGGCAATTTCCCATAAGAGTGGCATATTAGCCGTTCGGTTTTTCGCATCGGCAGCCAAGTCTAAACATTATTTCAGTGAAATTCAAGTGAAATTCATCCTCTACCACCTGGTGCTTATATCTTGTTTTTGCCAAAAGTGAATTCTAGCCGTTTTTTCAATGGTGGGCAGTAAAACTTACACACCTTAATTTTCTAAAAGTTTTTGGGTTCTTCTTTCCAGTGGCTTTTCAATATCAAAAATTGGTTGAAAATTGTTTTTTGGCTATTTTTTTAACACTGGAACGCCCAACGCATGTCCAACTTACACGGACGCCCAAGCCTCCCAAAAAAGGTTTAACGGTAACTTCAATTCGCTGGTTCTCGGGCATTACTCAACCAATCGGGACGATTCTTGTTTCCAGGGATTTGTAAGAATGTCTAGATGATTCTAAAATTTTGCAGAGCTTGATTTCAACAAATCTGTTATTTCTGCGACCGAAAACATCGTTCCACCTTTTTTAAAAACAGCAGTCTCCACGGAATTTTTGGCGATTTTTTTTTACACGCAAAAAAAAAGTTGGAACGATGTTTTTGATCGCAAAAATTACAGATTTGATCAAATTAGGTTCTGCAAAGTTCTAGAATCATCTAGACATCCTAACAAATCACTGGAAAGAAGAATCATCTTGATTGGTTGAGTTATGCCCGAGAACCATTGAGTTGAAGTTAGCGTTCCAACTTTTTTAGAGCCTTGGGCGTTGGAATGTTAATCGAAGTTTGTCTTTCGATTTATTATTTATTTTTGTTTGCAACATTTGAAAATATATTTCTAGAATGAATTTTCTCAGCTTTTCAAATATATTTTTCCAGAGATTGTTTAGGATAGACACTATCTTTAACAATAAATAATATGTTCTGAAATAGCTTAAAATCAAAAACGGTGCATTTTATCAAGATTTCACAAAAGTTTTACAAATTTTTCATCCGAAAATAAATTTTAATTTTTTTAATAAAGGTTTTTCAATACTTTACAAAAAAAACTCTTAAATAAAACATAACTTGGCGAAAATCAAAACGCACGTCATACCTGAAATGCAGGCACTTTTTGTCCTGTGACAACGACCAAAGCATCTTGTAGGGTTTGTTATGTTTAACAAAACGTCATCATTGACACATTTTTGACCAAAATGTCAAAAGATATAATCAATGACGTATCAACCAACCAACAAAAAAAAAATAAGGGAATAAAGTTAGTCAAAATCGAATTTTGGTGATTTAAAGAATTTTTATAAAAATTACCAACGTTGCTAGAGACATCAAATTGATCTGAAAATTCATTCAAGGGATACTTATGAATATTTTGTACCTTTATACATATTATAAAAATATAAAAAAATGTTTTGTAGGAAATACATTTATATCATTTATAAGGCAATGATTTCAAAAACTGTTCATCAGCCGAATTGCGTAAAGTTGGGGCTTGGCTTACTGTTACTAAGGGAAATAATTATTAGGGTGCAAGAAAACAATTCGAAATAGCCTTCGAATTTTCTACATCATAAAAGTCATGGTTTCAGTAGAACAATAATCAATAAAGTTATGCATGGAGAATAATTTGTTAAAATGAAAATTTACCGAAAGCTTACATTGTTAGAAAATAGGGTTTTCCATAAAATCTGATATCTTCCTGAAGATAATTTTAACTGTTCTTCTACCAGAAAATTCCCCAATCTCTCTTTCTTACCATAGGCCGCACATTGTGAAGATTCTCAAATTACCACAATCTTGCCCGATTCGCTGCTCAGCCCTAATCCTAAGAGCACAGGTGGGCGCGTTGCGCAACTAACCCAACCAACAAAACCAGCATCCCGGCAGCCAAGAGCTCCCCTCGAAATCTGGAAGATGGGGGAAGTCGTTGATCCACCTGTTTCAAATACCGATAGCGTCTTATCCTCGGACAACACGGCTCGAAGCTGATGATGGTGAGAAGTGGTTTTCAAGATGCTGAAACAAATTTAATTAAAGCAGCACATATAACACAGTGCGGAGCAGGGTTGCAGGATCTGGCTGAAGATGAAGGACGATGGGAAGTTATGCCACTCTCTCCGTCGGATGCCGCACCATCTTCAGAATCATTATTTTGCCTTTGCAAATTTTGAGTGGGGGGAATGGTTTGGGGAAGGAAGATGATTGCATCTCAGGATTTGCAGGATTTTTCTTGAGGGTGGCACAAACGGTGAACTTGAGAAGGATTTTTGTTTAAAAAATAAACTAGAGTTAATACTTTCTGTTCAAAGTATTTTTTTATTTTTGTCACTTTTTAATCAAAATAAAACTCCTGCAAATTTTCCTAGAAAAATCTTAAAATAAAACCACCGTCCTTGCCCACATAGTCCAAGGAATAAAAGAGGCATTTACGACCCCAACCATTTGGGGGGAGCGGGTGATTACAGGATATTGTTGGGGAGGTGGGGTCCTCCCAAGCTTCGCAGAATATGAAAGGAATATCCCAGTAATTAAGCTAATTAATGCTACAGAGGCGCATTGCATCGTTATGGGGCTGCTGCTGCTGCAGTAGATTCATAGTCCAGCAAGAAGCTCTAGTAGCTATTGAATAAGGGACTTTTTAGTGCAAATTGGAGAAAAATGAGAACGTAGGCGTAGTTATGGTTACACTAGGATCTGCTGCAGCAGCTGCAATTCTGATTTTTAAGAGTGTGATCGAATTAAGGTCAATCCAGTTCAATGAAATTCAATCGAGTTAGAATTTCTGGCAATTGAGCACAGGCTTCACGTCCTGGGACAATGCAAACTTGTGTGCAACCAAATCTGCCATCCAGATTCCGGCACAATTTCACATTCCTTGGCCTCACTGAATGTTGATGCCCGACGACGACAACATCAAAAACTGCTCAAAATGTTTAAAAGAGCCAGGAAGAAAAAAAAGTCCCACTCCTGCCGGAATGTTTAAGTAGGAAACGAGGCAAGCAATAATGAAAATAATTGCCATAATTACCCTCCCTGGTGAAATGTCGATGGCAGAGGACTGTGCAAAAGTTTTGGTCCACACACTTGGCGCGGCTGGGAGGGTCCTTTCCGCGTGGTCAGTGATTTTTTTCTACCAACTCAACCTTGTGAAAAGGACCAAAGCCAAGACGGCTGCAATCAAAATTCCGCTGGACATCCCTTTCGGTCATTAAAAGTGCTGCAGGGCGAAAGGACTGGAAAAAAGTTTTGAGTTGAGGATGGAACAGGGTAAAAAAAACTTGCTAACGGCAAGTGGCCATAATTCTGAAGACTAATTTGGCACTTATCAGATCAAAGACTAAAAAGTTGTCAGGGATCTCGGGGCCACTGAAGAGTCTTGAGGCGGGGTTTCCTAACAAGTTTGAAGTAAGTTTTGAGGGAGAGGTTCTTGGCTGTAAGAAGAAATGGTGATTTGATAATGGCATGAAATTTATCATAATAATTACAATTAAAATAATTTTAAGAGGTGTGTGATTATATTTGAAAATGTTTGGTTACAAAACAATGAAAGTAAACGTGAATGAATAATACTTTTAGTTTGAATAAGTATGATCAGTTGAAAAAAACTCATCGTTATATTTTATCGGAGAATGTTGACAGATTTTCCGTCATGAAAATAAAGTGTAAAATTATTTAAATGTTTGAAATAAACATATTTTTATTCAACTAGTGAACACTTTTTATAAGGCAATTAAAGCAAACAATAGGAAAAAGTGCTATACTGAATGAAAAATTATTGACAGAACTTTACCAAATTTAAGTTAATCTTCAATTGAAATTGATCAAGAGAATTCAAGTTAACAAAAATTATTGACAGAACTTTACCAAATTTAAGTTAATCTTCAATTGAAATTGATCAAGAGAATTCAAGTTAACAATAATAAAAATAAAAATAAAAACAAAAACAAAAACAAAAACAAAAACAAAAACAAAAACAAAAACAAAAACAAAAACAAAAACAAAAACAAAAACAAAAACAAAAACAAAAACAAAAACAAAAACAAAAACAAAAACAAAAACAAAAACAAAAACAAAAACAAAAACAAAAACAAAAACAAAAACAAAAACAAAAACAAAAACAAAAACAAAAACAAAAACAAAAACAAAAACAAAAACAAAAACAAAAACAAAAACAAAAACAAAAACAAAAACAAAAACAAAAACAAAAACAAAAACAAAACAAAAACAAAAACAAAAACAAAAACAAAAACAAAAACAAAAACAAAAACAAAAACAAAAACAAAAACAAAAACAAAAACAAAAACAAAAACAAAAACAAAAACAAAAACAAAAACAAAAACAAAAACAAAAACAAAAACAAAAACAAAAACAAAAACAAAAACAAAAACAAAAACAAAAACAAAAACAAAAACAAAAACAAAAACAAAAACAAAAACAAAAACAAAAACAAAAACAAAAACAAAAACAAAAACAAAAACAAAAACAAAAACAAAAACAAAAACAAAAACAAAAACAAAAACAAAAACAAAAACAAAAACAAAAACAAAAACAAAAACAAAAACAAAAACAAAAACAAAAACAAAAACAAAAACAAAAACAAAAACAAAAACAAAACAAAAACAAAAACAAAAACAAAAACAAAAACAAAAACAAAAACAAAAACAAAAACAAAAACAAAAACAAAAACAAAAACAAAAACAAAAACAAAAACAAAAACAAAAACAAAAACAAAAACAAAAACAAAACAAAAACAAAAACAAAAACAAAAACAAAAACAAAAACAAAAACAAAAACAAAAACAAAAACAAAAACAAAAACAAAAACAAAAACAAAAACAAAAACAAAAACAAAAACAAAAACAAAAACAAAAACAAAAACAAAAACAAAAACAAAAACAAAAACAAAAACAAAAACAAAAACAAAAACAAAAACAAAAACAAAAACAAAAACAAAAACAAAAACAAAAACAAAAACAAAAACAAAAACAAAAACAAAAACAAAAACAAAAACAAAAACAAAAACAAAAACAAAAACAAAAACAAAAACAAAAACAAAAACAAAAACAAAAACAAAAACAAAAACAAAAACAAAAACAAAAACAAAAACAAAAACAAAAACAAAAACAAAAACAAAAACAAAAACAAAAACAAAAACAAAAACAAAAACAAAAACAAAAACAAAAACAAAAACAAAAACAAAAACAAAAACAAAAACAAAAACAAAAACAAAAACAAAAACAAAAACAAAAACAAAAACAAAAACAAAAACAAAAAGCAACCAGTCTCACTTTGTTGTTTTTACCACAGAGAAGAATCTGTGAACGGATCACATTTCACAGAATCTTTAAGGAGGAGGGATGCCTGGACATACCGTACGAAACGCTTTGGTTTAATTTTTTCATTGTTGTTGTGAAAGTTGTGTTTAGTCCTCAAATAAAAAAAAGTAATACTATAAATGTATATAATCCATAGAATTTAAGAGGCTATTTTCTTTGTTTTATCTTATCAAAATGTTCAATAATCCAATTATGGTTCAACCTGTTCTTTTCAAATTATGAATCCGAGATCCACCTGATTGACAAAATTCCTAGAAATGATTTAATCTTCTATGCATTCCTCCAAACCAAAATCAATCATAATTGCCTTTCAAATTATGTTCCTCTCGAACACCTCCAACACCCCATTCTGCCTGAAGGGGCACGTTTCGCTACGGCAGCAGCAGCAACTGATTAGAAATTCAATCGAAACCAAGCAATCTAATTCCGGGAATCTTCTGCAATTGAATAAAAAATCTCGAAAGACATTCGAATGTGCCACTGCATGCCAATTACATCACCACACTTTACAAGAATCGTTTCTTTCTGCAGAATGCACGACCGACGGTGACTTCGACGAAGCACCTCCCTTCTAGAACCATGAAAAGCAGTTCGGGATCAACCCCATCCGAGGGAACGATTTCTTCCTTTCATTCAGCGCACTCGCGTCGAATCGCTGAATTATTCTAATTTGAAATTTCGCTCATGACTGAATGCCTGATGCCTGGAATCTGCTGGTACCTACCCGACAAAGGGTGTCACAGTACAGCAAAGTACTCGTACGACTCAGTTGGGTGGAAGAATTGACTTGGAGAGCGTGCCACCTTCCGCGGCACACGAATTGTCGCCGTCCCTTTCGCGAATCGACAGTTTGTCATTGATTTCGGTGCAATTTTTGTTGGAGCCACGGAAAGGCTGGTTTTTAGAGTAGAAGTATAGAAGTATAGAAGTATAGAAGGGTAGAAAGATAGAATAAATTATTATGTTATGTACTGTCGTAATTATTTTAAAAATTCTTAAAATAACTAAAATGTTTGAGAAACAAGATACAAAATATTACACAATCTTCAACATTCCGTTCATCACTTACTGTGCACTCCTCTCGAAAAGGTGTCACATTCTGGGAGACACTAGAACTGTTCAAAACGAAAAGCCAGCAGCTCAGGAAAAGAAGTCAAATGTTATAAATTTATCAAAAATCACGTTTCGTACCGAGAAATTTGAATATTACAGCAATATGCATATGAACAGCTACCAGCAGCAGCCAGGCACGACTTGGACCGATCTGAATGCAGGGAGCAGTCGTGTGTCATTGAGCACTGCCGAGCAATCTGGTTGGAGCTACTGGAGTTCTGCGGAACGATGATGACGACGACGACTACGAATCAAACGACAGTTTGATTTCATTTTCTTCAGCGTACTTTCAAGGGGTGCCCCCTTATGCTCTGCAACAGTTTCTTGCAAGAACTGTGGATGGGAGTGACTTGGATCAATTAATCGAATATGTTATTGTTTTTGAAATTTTAAATATTTCAAAAATGTGTTAAATTCAAAATTCTACTAACAATGAAAAAAAAATATTTTAGTTAAATTCCAAAACAAATCCCTTTCACAATTGAACACATGGTAGCAAAACGGCAGTCAAACTGTGCAGCGCCCCCTATGAATGCTAAACTATGCTCGATTCATTCAATCTTAATCATATTTATATTCAATGTTAAGTCCCCCCCGACTTGCACTGTGTTGAAGATAGATTTCTTATTGTGGCAGCACATTTGAAAATTTCAACACGTCGTCAACGTTTTCTTGAGAGATCCCAGTCAGTCAGAGAAGGGCCCGCTCGAGAAAATCTGATAGCTCCAGAACACAGCAAAAGGCAGAATTTTAAAAGCAAGGCACATGTTTGTTTTATGTTAATTAGTGCGATTTGGTCGTGGCTTCTGGGCTAAGCATTTAGATGCAGCACGTTGGCTCCCCCTGTTGTGGTGTTTGCTCACTCAGAACTGGCATTTAGAATAGATTAATTCAGAACGGGCAGAAATGCATTTCAGGCTCTTTAAACTCGAATCGGCATCGAATGGGTTTCGATTGGTGTCTCGGGTCGGACCTGAAGGAGAACACGAGAAAGTTTAAATGTCAATTGATTCATCGCTGTGGACTGTATTGAGCCATTTCTTGGATTTGAAGCGTTGCTCAATTGGATTTAATTCAATGCATATGAAGTCATTTGATTGGAAATATGGCTACAAAAGTTAAGATACGAAACAAAAAAAAATCATTGAAAAAAATAATTCCAGGAAATACAAAAAAAAAACAAATTTTCAAAAAATTACTGACTATTCCTAACCAAACATGTTCTGCTAAAAAAAAATTTCTATTTTTTATGTATCGAGATTTTAATACACCAATGCATTAAAACACGGAAAAGTGAGCAAATTTCATGCCATTGAAAGCCAGGAAGAAACTTGCTTAGCTTTCAATTGCCAAATACTTTCAAAATTGAAAAATGTGCAATAAAAGTTGAATAGTTTTCCGATGGCATGAACTTTGTTCACGAGACTCGTGAAGGCATTTTGACTCAAAATTAAATTCTCAATATTTGCTTGTTTTTTTTTCAATTTCCATGTATTTAGAAGCTTGAATTTGTATGAGAGTTTTAATTTTTAATACTTTATAACCATTTGTGCTAGAAAAGTATTATTTCAGGTCAATCTGGTTTATTCTGCTATGATTTTAAAGAAATTTCAAAGAATATGAGATCATTAAAGAAGAAGAAATTCTGTACTGCTGATCAAAAATGTTTAAAAAATGTTTTTCTAGACATATTAAAGACACTACAAACTTTGTTTGCTGTCTAAATCAAAGAGCAAAAAAAAAATGTTACACCGAGCTACATAAAAAATATCGTTCTTCCTCGAAAAATTTCCAAAACTGCCTTTCATTCAAGGGTCCAACCACAGAATTCCAGATTTCAGAAAAGTTGCCCATAAAACTTCAAATGAGTAGTGAATAAATCAATTTTAAATATTTTGAACTAAAGAAAGTGCTTTTTGCAGAAAATGAAAAGTTGACAATTTTCTTGATTTGGTAATAATGAAAACTGTTTTATTTTTAAATTGTCACTACCTTCTACAATAGCATCACTATTACAATTTTACAGAACTTTATTTGGATTCACTAATAAGGCCGTTGCAAATATTTTTTGAAGTTTATGTCCTTCGCCTCTGACCAAAGTCGAGGGGGGCAAAAAAATAAAAAAAAATATAAAAATTGAAATTACAGGCCTAGATTTCAACATTTGGATGCAAAAAGTGTTTTAATTGCATTTTACACGCGCTCAGTTGCTTTCCAATCATAAGATGTCAAAATATCGAAGTATTGACGGAAAGTTTTTTTTCGCGAAAAAAAAACTTTTCGTCGGACTGTACATTGGTATTTCATGAAAATTTAAAATGTTTTCAAAGGAGTTCAAACATGCTAAATATGACAATAAACGCAGGAAAATGCATTGAAACTGGTTTTCAGTTGATTCAACTTTAATTTTCTGGGGGAGGTGACATAAACTTTGAAAAATATTTGCAACGGCCTAATAGTTTACTGAAAAAAGTATTTTTTGAAACATTATATTACACACTAAATGATCTAGAAGAAGTGTTTTTTGGCCGTGGGACAATTTGAAGATGTTGCAAATATTGTTTTTCAAAAGCAGGGCTGCGGAGTCGGGTCATGTTTCGAACGACTCCGACTCCGACTCCGACTCCGGCTTTCTGAGTTAAGATGACTCCGACTCCGACTCCGGCTCCGGCTTTCAGCTCCAACCGACTCCGGCTCCGACTCCGACTCCGGCCTACCAACTCTAGCCGACTCCGACTCCGACTCCGACTCCAGCTTTCAACAAATTGTTGACTCCGGCTCCGACTTCGAGAAGTAGTTTTCAAGAAGGTTTGAAATGTTTCGATAGTTAATTACCTAGAATTATGAATACATTGATAAATAGGACTATTTAAATACTCTCCAAGTGTCATGTTTTTTTTCTCAATTCTCAATTTTTTCTCAAAATAATTCATACCGCGAAACGGATTTTATTATCGGATTCTTTAGACAATTTCACACTAAGAACAGCCATAGTAAGTTTTTATGTTACAAGTTTCAAGCGTTATAGAAACAAAAATCAAAAATATCTTCAGATTTGAACGAATCCTCAGTAGAAAAAATTTCTAAGTAAATTTGAATTTTGTTGTTTGAATAATGGAGCTCAGGATTTGAGTGGTAGAAATGACAGTTCTCCCATAAGGAATACATTGTAGAAAAAAGCAAAAACTGCTTGAATGGAAGTGCTCCATTAGATTTTCCTATTCAATTAACTTTAAATTTACATTAATTTTATCAAAAGTTAATATACAAGGTAGACAAATATTTCTCGCTTACTTTTTCAAAACTTCCTATGAACATAGAAAACCCATGGCGCATTGGTTGTGATATAATCTGAAAGTGAACCTTTATTTTTCCGATTTAAAAAAAACAGTGATTATTATTTTTAATTGATTTTTTTAATATATATCATAACTATTTTTCTTTGAAAAAAAATGATATTTTTGAAACCTCCAAAACATTAGCTATCGGGCAAAAAGATGACTGCGTGTGTACTTTTCTTTAGAACGATTTTGAAAAAGATTGGTCAACATAAATAAAAGCAAAAAGAGGCAGTTAAGCTATCCAACCAAAATAAAAATGCTTCAAAAACATACTGGCGTCTGATAAATATCTATAAGCAAAAAAAAAAAAAGAATGATTCAAAAAATAAATTCAAAATATATAAAAGTTTTGGGATTAAACCTGCATTATAACAAATACTGGCCTGTCTGCCTGTGTGGATCAATCGGACCGCGCACTGGACTCACAATCCAGAGGTCGCCGGTTCGAATCCCGAGGCAGAAGCAAAAATTCTAAGTGTTAATATAGGTATTCGGTGCCCTCTCCCCGTGCCACGCCTTCAGCCTTAGGAGACCCGGGAGGCGGAGTCTTGTCGCAAAAAGAACGATACACGCCTTTGGATCCGTTGACGAAACCGCAAGGTTTAAGAGGGCCACATTATAAGGTGTAACGTCGATTCCGTTTTTTTTTAAACAAATACTGAACAATAATTAAATTCATAAATTGTGTTAAATTTTAGATAACTCCGACTCCGGCTCCGACTCCGGGTTTATCAGAAATTTTCGACTCCGACTCCAGCTCATAAAATTTAGCCGACTCCGACTCCGACTCCGACTCCAGCTATTCGAGTTTTGACGACTCCGACTCTGACTCCAGGTCCTCAAAAAGACCCGACTCCACCGACTCCGGCTTCGGCTCCGACTCCGACTCCACTGCCCTGTTCAAAAGTTCGGAAAGTGTCACGATTCTTTCATTTTTTTTGACATTGGGATTGTTATCGTCGCTTAAAAATTTGCTCTATTTTGGTGATGTAGAGAAACCCGCATTTGTTTCTGTTTGATTTTCTTCAGAGGCTGGGTCTCAGCAACAATTTGTCCATTTTTTTCTATCTTTATGCAAATTTATAGAAGATTTTATGATCTTTTCGATAAAGTATTATTACAAGAATGTTCAAACCTGGGTATGACTTCTACAAGTACAATAAAGTCACGTGATGAAAAATAAATCAATCTATAAAAAAATATTTAAAATATTTTTAATTGTAAATTTAAATCAAAGTCTTGAAAATAAGTTAAAAAAAGTGTTTTTTACATCTTTTTTCGTTCTGCTAAAATCATAAATTTTTTCGAAAAATTGGCAACACTGCCGAATGATTTTTTTTTCAACTTGTTCCAACCTCAAAAAAATCATTTTTTTATAAATCCAAAAATTATTTTTTTTTCAGAAAAAATATATAATGCGCGATTTATTTTTTTGTGTGAAAAGTCTGTTTTAAATAATGGGTCCTACAACTTTGCCTTAGACACCAAATTGATCAGAAAATTCGGTCCCAAGATAAAGATTTTTGATATTTTAATTGCTTTTTTATATGAAAGGTCGCCAAAATTGCTTGGACGAACCAATGCACAGTGGGAAAAATCGAGGCAAAAAACGGACTTTTCCCACTGTGCAGTTGTGATGCAAAATGACTTTTTAAAGTACGCGAAAAGTTTCTTTCAAATAAAAAAATACAGAAAACAGACCGAAAAAATAAAAAAAAGATCGTAATTGACAGTATTGCTCGTTTACAAGATTGCAATTATTTTTTTAAATTTAAAGATTTATTTTAAAATTCAGAAACTCTTCTTAATGTGTTTAAATTATGCTGTTTGTTATATTAAAAATTTGCTCTAAGAGTGAACGATTATGGATTTTTTTTCTTAAAAATTTGGTCAAATGATCACATTTATTTTTATCGCAATGCACATTGGGCCAGATCGTGGAAATAAATTCCAAAACGAGTTTGCAGTTTGAGAGCTTTGGTATCTTGAGAATTTTTGATTAAGGTGTTTCAGAATTTCTAACTTTTCCAGGATTTTTTTATCTCGTTATTCACGCCTTCAAATGCATTAAGGCAGAACCCATAAAAATAAGTGTTTTAAACCTCGCAACTCAGGGTTAAGTTTTTGAGAAAATTTATGAAAGAATCGCTCTCAGCGCGTTGTAATATGATCATTCGCTTTCTAAAATGAGATTTAAATGTAGAAAAGATTCAATTTTAGAATTCAATTTTGTCTAAAAAGCTCAAGCCATAACGTTTAAAACATACGAATCTATCTCTTATCACAAACCTTAACCTTACTTCTGAAAACACTCCCACAATCAAGTAAAGAATGATGCATGTAAATAAAAGTTATCCCGAGCAGACGTAAATAACTTGGGAATAACATTTTTTGATATTTGAAAATACTAGGCCAATAACATTTTATGTTATTTATAACAAGATTTATTATTCGCCGTTATGATTTTTTTATTATTGGATTGTTATTGTAATAACAGACTAATAACATTTTTTTTTTTTTTTTTTTTTTATTTATTTATCATCTTTGCAGACTTTAGGGTTTCTTACTAACTAAGCAACAAAATTCTACTTCTAAACATAGATTTACACACATTAAAGTCAAAATTTTCCAAAATAGTCGAGTGATTGAACTTTCTACAGCAGGCGTCAAGAGGGTTGTGGTGTCCGTAGTTCGTCGTGTGTCTTGGTATGTCGAGAAGCTGATGGTTCCGAAGTTCTCTTGAGGGAACTCGGATGTGGACTTCTTCGAGTAGGTCACTGCAGTCGATGTTGTTCCGCAAGACGTCAAACACAAACAGTCGTTGAAGGAGAACTCTTCTGTGTTGGAGTGTTGGCAGGCCGACCAGAGCGCACAGGTTCGTGTAGGGTGCCAGCGTCACAGGGTCGTTCCAGGGCAACACTCGAGCTGCAAACCTTACGAACCGACGCTGGATACTCTCGATCTTCTGCTGATGGACGGCGTAATACGGCGCCCACACCGGTACGGCGTACTCCAACACACTGCGAACTAGCGAGAAGTACAGCGTTTTGAGGACCCTCACGTCGGTGAAACCAGCAGCATTTCTTCGAAGGAAACCGAGCATAGCGTACGATTTGGCCACGGAGATGGAGACGTGCTGGTTGAATTCCATCTTGCAGTCAATCGTGACGCCCAAGTCCACGATGGAGTGAACGCGTTCGAGTGTGGATCGGCCCATGTTGTACTCCGCAAGATTTGGGCTCCGAATCCTGTAGAACGAGATCAGCTTGCACTTTTTCTCGTTCACTTCCATTCCGTTCTGAACGCACCAGCGAAGCAGCACGTTGATGTCTTCCTGGAGAGCACGGACGTCGTCAGAATCTCCAATTCGCCGGAATATTTTGAGGTCATCGGCGTACAGCAGCTTGCATGACTGGAGACGGGAACACAGGTCATTGATGAACAGCACGAAAATCAACGGGCCAAGGTGGCTTCCTTGCGGGACGCCGGAAGGTATTTCGTAGCAGGTCGAGAGAGAACCAGCGATCTTCACATAGGCGGAACGGTTGACCAGGTACGAGTTGAGCCAACGAGTAACCCAGTCCGGCAGGCCAAGCGCTGTTAGTTTGGCGATAGTTAGCTTGTGGGGGACTCGATCGAAGGCCTTGGCGAAATCAATGTAGACGGCATCAACTTGTTGACGCTTCTCCATCCTCCGGGTTATCCAGTTCGTGTACGCCATCAGGTTGGACGTCGTAGATCGCTGTTTCATGAAGCCGTGCTGGTATTCCGAGATGATGTTTTTCACGGACGGGTAGATGTGGTCAACAAGCAACTTTCCCAATACTTTTGCCAAACAGCTCAGAATTGAGATCGAACGGTAGTTCTCAACTTTGGCGCGACTCCCCGATTTGTGGATCGGGGTAATTGAGGCGACCTTCCACTCCGACGGGAAAGCACCTTCGGAGAGCGAGCGGTTGAAAATGCTTGTGACGGGACGGGCAAGCGAGCTGCAGCAGTTCTTGACGAGTCAGTTATTCTTCGAACAAATCTTTGTTATTACTTTTTGTTATTTTAACAACTAATCCGATCATCCCAATAACAGTTGGCGGTATTCTTCCATAACAAAAAAATGTTATTCCCAAGTTGTTTTGGCTTTCAACCAATATCAAACCAATAACAAATTTTGTTATGATAACATAAAATTATGCAAAAATTGTTTTTTCAAGAAGATTCCATAACACTTTCTGTTATTTTAACAATATTTGTTATTGAAATGGCACGAATTTTGTTATAACCGTCTGCCCGGGATAGAAATTTCAAAACTCTGCTTTTTTTGCCTGTTTTAAGCATGTTTTTTTGCAACATTATGTTTAATCAGATTTTCAATGATTATTTTGCTCAAGATAAAAATGTTCAAAAAAACACTTAAGATTTGTGGTTGAAATATTAACTGAGGTAACAATCGCGTGCCTCCCTATCACAACCAACTTCGTCAGACACACACACGCACACACGTCAAGTATCCTTATTCAATTACAGTCGGGTGTACATTATTAAATTAATTTCGATTAGCTTCTTTGACTTTCTGTGTTGCTGGAAGGTAAGTGTGTGTGTGCGTGCTCCTCGTAATTGATATCTATGGTGTCTAGCCGCAGTGTCTGTGGCATGTGATTGAAATTTAACTACTTTACCATTAATGAAAGGCCGCCCCGTCGTCGTAAGACGATATGTCAGCCATCAAAGTTATGGTTTGTTTAAGGCCAGAAACTTTTCCTTTGAGCGACTTGAGTTTCTATTCATCAACGCCACAGTTCGTTTCTGGGAAATTTCCCGGGTCCTGCTCCTATTTCGACTAATCTATCTTCATTTGCGGAATTATCCCTTATAAATGAAAATATCTTAATTACATTTATGCTCTCTCCCCCCCTCTCTTGAGAAAGTTTGTAGTGTATTCACTCACATTAGTGCCAAAGGGAGAGTGCAAAGTTTTTGCTTACAATAAAGGCACTCCCAGCTCAATGAAGATTGACTCCACGTCGGGCTGACACGAGGACGACTCGTTACACTAATTGAATGAATCAAGTGCGAACTAGTTTCGTGACGAGGACGGAGATTCGAGATTCCCGGCAGCAAAACACTACAATCCCGCAGGCCAAGATTACAACTTTTGGCTTCGAAAGATTAGTTGCGTTGGGTAAATATAATTTGATTAAATTCGGCGTTGCGTGCTGCTTTCGAGGGAAAACTAAACTCATCTTGCAAAAGTACACACGTGGCTTATCCCAAGATTTTCGCATAAAAATAACTTTTCTTCCTTTGCATGAAAAATAAGGCGAGTCACTTAAGATCAAGGGTGTGGCGGGTGCACTCCAGAAGAAACTAATTATCATATATATCCTCAAAGAGTCCTGGGTGTCCTTGCCTAGAGCATAAAAGTACAAGTGTAAAAAAGTGGAAATTTCATCCCTCAAGAATCTCACGAGTTGCAAGCACAACATCAAAAAAGGAACTCAAAAGTGGGTGTGAACAAAGATGCATTTCGCGTGAATGAAGTAGGGGGTGGGGAGGGGGGTTTTCTATCGTGGAAAATCCTTTGATGTTTTTCTTCTTCTCAAGGATGGTGACGACGACGCACGACAAGCACTTGATGCAATGCAATTTTTTGCAAAAATCTTAAGACCACTGAAAAAAAGTAATCAAAATTCTCAACAAAAAATTTCATTGTTTTATCTAACTGCGAATGTTTACAATTTTGAAATATTTTTTTTTCACTTTCCGTTTGAAGAACAATCTAAACCTTGTACCAAAGCCTAGTTCCAAGGCTAACCGCCCAAGTTGCATAATAATTCTATCAGAACGAGATAAGTGTTGCAAAGCTGCAGCCCATGCTTGCTTTTGATCTTTGAACAGGCCGTTGTAGCTCGGCACGATGAAGGAGAAGGAGGTGGTGGTGAGTCCTTTCAACCATTTCACACTTACCTACAAGTGACGAAACGCTTTTGGTGTTACACCATCACTCGGAGGAAGTGTTTTAAGTGGTGTTAGCAGGAAAAAAGAGGAAAGCTTTAATGTTTGGAATAAAATTAGAAGAAGTAAATGAAAATAAGTTCATCACAAGTACTTGTTTACGTTACGTGTAAATACTAAGAAGTTATTTTTTTTTAAATTCACTATCATGACTTTATTTGATCGTTCATCAAGAAATGAATCTATTTTGAAAGAACTAATTTACATTGATGCTGGCATTTTTTTACAATTTCAAAAAATATATTTGTCTGATCAGGAGCATAAATCTTCATAATTTCAATGTACAGACACGCAATCAACTGAAAGCAATTCAAAATGCTTTTTCCTGCATAAATAATAGAGTGTAACAAAAATGACTTTTTGGTGGGCATTCAAGGGTTTGTTTCGGTGGGCATACTAAGCCTAAATCCAAAATATGAGCTTGATTGGACGTAACAGGAGCTGGCGCTCCGCCCTTCAATTTTAAATGGGATTTAACCCGTAAAAAAAGATTTTTTTCAAAAATGTCACTTTTTGAGGCATTTTGGCCACTGAAGCGTTTATTTTCAACATCATTGGCGTGTAGGCCAGATCCTTGCGCATCTTTTGGTATATATGACATTGAAATTTGGAGCACCCTGGAGCTCGGTACAGACCTTCAAAGTTTGGCATTTTTTCGAAAAATCGGTCCCGGCAAAAAAGATATGCGTCGCGCCTCGCGACGCCTTAGACGCCATTTGATTTTGCCGGGGCCGATTTTTCGAAAAAATGCCAAACTTTGAAGGTCTGTACCGAGCTCCAGGGTGCTCCAAATTTCAATGTCATATATACCAAAAGATGCGCAAGGATCTGGCCTACACGCCAATGATGTTGAAAATAAACGCTTCAGTGGCCAAAATGCCTCAAAAAGTGACATTTTTGAAAAAATCTTTTTTTACGGGTTAAATCCTATTTAAAATTGAAGGGCGGAGCGCCAGCTCCTGTTACGTCCAATCAAGCTCATATTTTGGATTTAGGCTTAGTATGCCCACCGGAACAATCCCTTGAATGCCCGCCAAAAAGTCATTTTTGTTACATCCTAATAAATAATCATTTCAGCATGGTTGAACCAATTTTTTGTGAGAAATTGTCAAAAATCTATTTTTCAACCAATTTTTATTTTTTTAAAAGCACTGGAAAGAAGAACTTATATTTTTTTGAATATTTAATGGTTGGATGTTTGACTTGTTTTATGTGTCTTTGCTAATGTTTAAAAACATGTAATTTTTCTGGGGTCAACTTTGGCTGTGTTTTTTACTAACAATTTCTATATTGTAAGTTAAATGATGCATGCAGTAATTTGTGTAGTGTCCCAGACTATGCATATGAGTAATTCTCTACGAACTCACACGAAATCGGGAAAAGTTGCCCCGACCCCTCTTCGATTTGCGTGAAACTTTGTTCTTAAGGATAACTTTTGTCCCTGATCACGAATCCGAGGTCCAATTTTTGATATCTCGTGACGGAGGGACGGTACAACCCCTTCAATTTTTGAACATGCGAAAAAAGAGGTGTTTTTCAATAATTTGCAGCCTTAAACGGTGATGAGATAGATAATTGGTGTCAAAGAGACTTTTATGTAGAATTAGACGCCCAATTTGATGGCGTACTCAGAATTCATAAAAAAACGTATTTTTCATCGAAAAAAACACTTTAAAAGTTTTAAAAACTCTGCCATTTTTCGTTACTTGACTGTAATTTTTTTTGGAACATGTAATTTTATGGGAAATTTTTATGCACTTTTCAGATCTACATTGACCCAGAAGGGTAATTTTTCATTTAGAACAAAATTTTTCATTTCAAAATTTCATGTTTTTTCTAACTTGGCAGGGTTATTTTTTAGAGTTTAACAATGTTCGACAAAGTTGTAGAGCAGACAATTACAAAAATTTTGATATATGAACATAAGGGGTTTGCTTGTTAATATCACAAGTAATCGCGAATTTACGAAAACAAAATTTATTAAAAAGATGGTCGTCGTTATTCATGCCCGTTAAAAGAAACGCAAAATGTAACTTTTTCAAAACTTTTTTTTTCGTTAAATCGCGATAACTTGTGATGTTTACAATTTTTGTAATTGTCTGCTCTGCAACTTTGTAGAACATTGTTACACTCTAAAAAATAACCCTGCCAAGTTCGAAAAAACACGAAATTTTAAAATGAAAATTTTTGTTCTAAATGAAAAAATGACCCTTCTGGGTCAATGTAGATTCGAAAAGTGCATTAAATTTCCCATAAAATGACATGTTCCAAAAAAAATTACAGTCGAGTAACGGAAAGTGGCAGAGTTTGTAAAACATTTTAAGTGTTTTTTTCAATGAAAAAAAATTTTTCCCGGAATTCTGAGTACGTTATCAAATCGGGCGTCTAATTTAATAAAATATATGTATTCTAAATAGTTTACACAATCGATTGTGGAAATTTTATTCAATGAAAAATTCAATTTAAGATAACGTTTATTTTATTCCCTCAATTTATTGTTTAGACTGTTTCAAATATTTTTCAAGGTGGACGACCCTCGATTAAGAACGTAGTCGATGGAGAAGGGGGTCAACGTACACAAATTAAATTAAAATAGGTTTATTTTGAAAGTTTAAGCCATTTTATGCCTAAATAAAAAAAAAGATCATAGGTCTCAAAAAAAAGTGATGTATCAACAAAAAACTACCGAATTTTTTTGTCGGTGATTAGTAACGTAGAAAATTGGAAAAAATAAGAGAGTTTATAATGCTTATTTCCCACAAAAATTTAACTAAATATATTACAGTAATTTTTAAAATGTCACTTTAATTATAATTGTGTACTTAATAAGGATGTAGTTTCCTTGATTTCCTCAAATCATTGTTTCTCATATACAGCCTCACAAAAACTTCGAATCGATGGAAGTGTCACCTATAAAAAAAACGGAATCGACGTAACACCCTTATAATGTTACCCTCTTAAACCTTGCGGTTTCGTCAACGGATCCACAGGCGTGTATCGTTCTTTTTGCGACAAGACTCCGCCTCCCGGGTCTCCTAAGTGTGAAGGTATGGGCACGGGGAGAGGGCACCGAATACCTATATTTACACTTAGAACTTTTTGCGTCCGCCTCGGGATTCGAACCGGCAACCTCTGGATTGTGAGTCCAGTGCGCGGTCCGATTGATCCACACAGGCAGACGAAGTGTCACCTATTGAGCCTGTAAATGTCAACTGACGATGTCTCGGAAGTAATTGATTCGATTTCCACTGTTAATAAAAAAAAAAAAAAAAAATAATGCAGTAACGTTTGTTTCGCATAAGAATGTTAAGCAATTAAGATATTTGTATTATTCTTTGAATCATGATAATTCAGCCAAGACATTTGAAATTTAAGTTATTCATGTAATTTTCTCATAGCATCTTTTGCGAAACCATTGCATTGTTAGAAAATCCAGTTACATCAAAATGAACAAAAAATGATTTTTTTTTGAGCCTTGTTTTAAGAGGTGTTGTGAGTTGATAACATATTTACTAATAAAATTAATTGAATTGATTGTAATTCACTTTTTCCTTATCTTGTTTAACATCATGATAAATGGAATAGTTTGATACTAATTGTTAAACATTTCTCTATTTAACTTATGACGATTGTGTGATTGTTGTCATATGACTACTAAAAAAAAATCAAAAATTGAATCTTTCACCATGTGGCTCAGATTTGCGAGCAAATCCTTTTCTTTTTTTCCACCCGTCCCTGTCATATTTTCACCCTTTATTGCTTTCACCAAAAAATTCAACCGATGAGGGTGGACCTATTTTTTCCACTTGATGAACCCGGGTCACACACACGAAAAGGATATCCTCTCCCGCACCACACACGCACACTTTATTAGACTTCTGTCCGGCTGCTAATCAGTCAATCAATCAATCATGATTAAAATATTCAAAGGGTTGGTGCCCAGATTCACGTTGGCCTAGGCCGCCAACTGAGCCAATATGGCGCTGACAGCTGATTGATGCGGCGCACGCCCGGTTCTGACAGAACGAGTTGAACTGAAGTTGAAGTGTGTGTGTGTGCAGGTGGCGGGAAATTCAATTTGCCAGCAGTGATGTGGGTGGCAGGACTGGGTGATGATATTAAACGTGTACTACTTGGCAAGAGGCGCCCGCAGTGAGCCGATGTTTGTTTAATTGATAATGTCTCATGAATGGAGACTGACTGCTGTTGCACTTATTGAATTGATTTCGAGGAATGGAAAAAAATGTGTTTGATGCGAGACGGTTGGGCCGATATCGTGATTGAAACAGTTCATTTGACACATTCTGTTGATCAAAGGAGAGTTTAATTGATTCTGAAGAATTTAATAAATGTTTGAAGTCAATTTTGATTTGAATAATTTGGAGAGCGAATTCGCAAATTCAAATCGAGTGACCGAATCAAGTGTGTTCCGAAAGACCATTTTTCCAAGCATAATTCCAAATTCAACATCCCGCCAAAACTGTTCAAAAATGAACACCCTCATCAGCCAGAGTTTGCCAACGCATTGCCTCAAGGTCCCGGTCCATAAATTGAGGTAAATTTGGCGAATAATTCTGCGTAGCCACTCGATTAAGTCCAACCCAAGAGGGGGTGGTGGGTTCGTCCCCATCTGCCACTTTCTAACACCACGCGACCTCTGTTTAGCCATTTCTGCAAAGAAAAAGGGTGAAAAGTCCCGGCCTCGTGTTGCCATCGGCGATACCCACAATAATGGAGCGGCAAATAATTTAATTCAAAATGTCCTGCGGCACTCAATTATTTCCAGCCAGGCAGTGTGTCAATATAATCCCGGGTCGGCCACCGATTAATTCCATCATCTCGAACCGATCCAAAAGATGACCTCGGGGAAAAAACACCCACCCCGGGAGGTGGGAAATATGGCCAGCCAGATGGTAAAGGATTTTGACACCCCCGCGGAAGCAGCTGATTTGATCCAAAAGTTTGACAGCTTCTTTGCTTTAATATTTGTTGCGCGTTAGGAAGTTTTGTCCCTTTGGCAGAGATTTTTATTCTTGCGTTTTGAAGGTGAAGCTGACAAGAGTCAGAAGGGTTGATTCGGTATTTAAAATAAAAATAAATTGTTCGCTCTACAGCCTTGGCGTTCTCGATTGCGAGATTCCTACTCGAAACTAGGTGTCCAAAGGCTTGATTGTTGATGCTATTGCAAACCTCTTTTTACACCTAAGCTTCCATCCACCCCGGGATTCAAACTGTCGATCTTTGGATTGTGAGTCCAACTGCCTACCAGCGACTTCACCGAGGCAGGGCCCAGGGAGACGACTCCTACTCCTGGACTGAGCTAAAGACCTCTGGGTTAGACCGACGGAAGGCGTGATCAGACAAATCTCAAAATTTGCCACCGGGACCTTCTGAGATTGAACCCAGGCCGACTGGGTTAGAGGCAACCACGCTTGCCCCTACACCATGGGTCCCGGCCCAAATTTACAACATGATAATGAAATTTCTTATGCGCAATATGCTACATAATCATTAAATGATATAATAACTGGTTGATAACACTCTTCAAACATTTTACTTCATAAGTGCACTTCATTTCTGAAGTGCACTTTCAATTGGTCACATCCGATTTAAGTACTGATTGATTTAAGAAGTGTGCCGGTAAATCAAGAATAGCACTGATACTTGAGCAGTGCATCAATTTAGTCAACAAAAACGACTATAAAATGACCAGATCTTCCAAGCAACATTCAGTACCCTCAAAATGTCTTTCCAAGCAGTTTCATCAGTTCTGACACTAGTTCTGGGAGTTCTGGCCGCGTCCAGCTCAGCCGCCAAGAACTCCACACTCGGCATCTCATCCCGAGCCGGCTTCGCCAACTCGTACCAGCGCTTCTTTGTCTACAACGACGAACCGGTGACCTTCTTCGAGGCCTGGCACAAGTGCCGAGCGCACGGACTCCGGCTGGCCTCGGTCCACTCGGCGCTGGATGACGTTAAGCTGATGGTGGCCCTTGCTCAGGAGGACATCACCCAGCGGGGACCGTGGTGGATCGCCGGAACGGACCTTGGGAAGACGGGAAGCTTCGTGTGGATCACCGGTAATAAGCGGATTGACGGTCGGGCTGGTTATACGAACTTTGCTGCGGGACAACCGGACATCTTGAGTGGAACTGGGCACTGCCTGGTGGCGGGAGGTGCAGGTGGGACGCAGTGGAACAATGTGGACTGTGGAAGCAAAAGCAGGTACATCTGCGAGCTGGACACGTGTGATTGTTGATAAATATGAATAAACTAGTTTTTTTCTCGAGTATAAACACCCGTCTTTGCCAAATTTTGATTTGGAAATCTGATTTGCGGCTTCCAAACGACTTTTTAATTCAATATTTTCACTTTTGTTTGAAGATGATATAGGTTGAAAAAAATGTAGCAATGATTCTGGCATATGGCATGAAATTGTAAAAACAAACAAAAATCAAAAAACATCCGTGGAAAAGTCACAAATCATAAATCAACGAGTAGAAATCAAAAACAAACACAACAGACCTACAAAACATACAAAAAAACCAAAACAGAGTAAAAATCAAAAATCAAATGGATTCTATCCCATTTCCCAGAATGGTCCATTCCCCCAGAAACTCAATCCCCAGAATTACCCATTACTCATAAAAGATTGTTATTTTTGTGATGTACTGTTTATTTAAAAAAGTGATGAGTGGTATAGTGGGAAGTGTTAAGATTTCGCTTTTTTGTGATAACTGCTAACAAAAGTTTGATTTTTTCCATCTCACGTTTAGAAACGAAAAAAACCAGTATTTATTAAACTAGTTTTGTATTTTTTCTATGAAAAATACTTTTTTTTGGAAATCTGAGTACGTCATCACATTGAGCGTCTAATTTTACATAAAAGTCCTTTTGACACAAGATTTCCAAACTTGGTGATGGTTCAGGCTGGCAGGCAGGCAGGCTGCAAATCATTGAAAAACACGTCTTTTTTAATGTTCAAAAATGGAAGTGGTCACACCGCCCCTCCATCACAGGAAATCGAAAAATCGAGCTCAGATTCGTGATCAAGGACGAAAAATAACCCTTGGATCAAAGTTTTACGCAAATCAAAGGGGGGTGGCCAAGTTTCAAAAAAGTGACCTTCTCTAAATATTTTTTGGTATTTTTTTTTTCTCGAAAGTAAACATTTGAACTAAGAAAAAGCCATTTTAAATATTTCACTAGAACAATTATACATCGTTGGAAAGGATTAGATAAGCTTTGAAACTATTAATAGATATAGTGTTGTTTCCAAACCAAAAATTGAAGTTTTCATTGAATGACTGGAAGTTTGTTTGAAAACACTTGTTTTTTTTTGTGTTTGTTAATGGAGTACTTTTTTTGCTAACCGATGTCAAACATGAAACTAAGATCACTTGAAAGATTGGATCATAGTCTAACACTGGTAAAATTTCCAGCCTGCGATTTTTTGCGTTTTCGGATATATGCCATTTTGAACATTTACGTTTTATCAAAATTTGCTACAATCTACATATCCGTCCGTTTATTTCACTTGAAAGAAAAAGGTGGGAGCTGTTGTGTCCTTAAAGTGAGGATGTATTAGCATATCCATAATTTGATAATATAAACTTGTAAACACTATTTATTATATACAATCAACTATTGAAAAACATGAAAAGTCATAAAAATCTACGAATACCATTTCAATACCATACAAATACCCAAATTTGCATGAAAACCCGTTTGAAAAGCAAAAAAATAATTTGGCCGCATGTTTGTATGGGGATGGCCCATAGTGGGGTCGAGGCAACTTTATCCGATTTAGCGAGATTTTTTTTTTTGGTTTAGGAATTGGTTGGAAATTTGAATGCAATCATCTGAAATCAATTTAAAATGGATTCTCCTGCGTTTAAAATAATTTTTAACATGTTTGGGTTGGTTGAAAAATCATTTGAATTTGTGTGAATTTTCAACGACAGTACCGCAATAAGTTTTTTTTCCTCTGAAATTTTTGTTATCGTCAAATCTTACATAGTTTGAAAGCTAATGATTGCAAAACAAACGAACTAATGTAATACGCATTTTAAATCACTTTTTTCATGCAAATGTTGAAACTATGGCTTTGGCCCTCCTCCCTCCCCCTCCACCCGGCCAGAGCCGAGGGACAAAAACTTTGAAATATATTTCGGCACCGGCCTAACTTGGCTAAACAATGGTTGGTCATACCGTAAAGCTCAAAAGTTGTTACTTTTTAACGTCTTAAACAACTCAAAAAATGAAAAAAAATCGAAGTGGGAGAAGTTTGTCAAAATAGAGTTGTTGAAATAAAAGTTATTCAAAATATGGGGAATTATTTTTAAAACGTTACTATTTTAATTTTTATTTTCTTTATGATAACCGATAACTTTGTCGAAGACAATAAATCGATCAGAACAAAATTATGGGCATAAAATATCGAGAGTTTAATACAAATAAAAAAATACTGTAAATAGTAAATTATCGAAAATCTCGAAATTATCTAGTTAGGAAACACTTAAACTATCGCTTAAAAAACATTATCATATTTTTTACAAGCATCATTGGAATAGCTGTTCCAGCCAGAGAAATATTATTTATCCCGAAATAAACTCCTAAAACTATTTTCCAACTCGACCAATTCTCCAAGCGCAATATGACTGCTGAAAGTCGCTGACGGACTACCCAGATCACCTCAGGAAGGAAATGGTTTATCGCGCATAACCCTTGGGACAGACTGGGATTTAGTCATCTGAGCTTTTTTTTTGTTCGGGAAGCTGCGTGTAAAGTGGCGTGGTTATTTTTTGTAGATTTCAAAATGCCATTTCAAGATAAAGTTCACCCAAAACAAACACACCTTTTCCCAACCTCAAATGCAAACCCAGCTTTCAAACCTAACCTCGCGAGGTCAGCCCGCCAATGCAAAGTGGCCCCAGCAGTTGTACAAAATCAGTCACGATAATAAAAATGTCGATGAGTTTTACGGCGGGTCGTATATTTTGTCTAAGCTTAACTTTTTTGGAGAACTCTCAGAGTTGTCACACGTGGTCTCAATCCACCTCAAGCTCTCAGGACGCCGCAGTCGAAGGTGGAGACAAATTATTCCGATTGGGATGGAGATAATTTATGATGGCGAGTTAATTGGTTTTGCCTTCCTCACTGAGGTAAGGCTATAATCCTGCTCTGAAAATGAACTTTTGATTAAAAGCTCCTAGACCCACCTTCATGTATACATATCGACTCAGAATCGAAAACTGAACAAATGTCTGTGTGTGTGTATGTGTGTGTGTATGTGTGTGTGTATGTGTGTGTGTATGTGTGTGTATGTATGTATGTGACCAAAATTCTCACTGAGTTTTCTCAGCACTGGCTGAACCGATTTTGACCAAACCAGTTGCATTCGAATTGGTTTAGGGTCCCATACATCGCTATTGAATTGTTTGAAGTTTCGATAAGTAGTTCAAAAGTTATGTATACAAATGTGTTTTCACAAATATCCAGATCTCAATTATATGCATGTAAACGATGTCCGGATCCATCATCCGACCCATCGTTGGTTAGGTAATTGAAAGGGCTTTCCAATGAGTCCAAATCATTGATGATCTGGCAACCCTGTCTCGAGTTATTACCACATAAGTGATATTTATGTACTTTTTTGAAGCCGGATCTCACTTAAATGTATGTAAACGATGTCCTGATCCATCATCCGACCCATCGTTGGTTAGGTAATTGAAAGGCCTATCCAATGAGTACAAAACATTGAAGATCTGGCAACCCTGCCTCGAGTTATTACCACATAAGTGATATTTATGTACTTTTTTGAAGCCGGATCCCACTTAAATGTATGTAAACGATGTCCGGATCCATAATCCGACCCATCGTAGGTTAGGCAATTGAAAGGGCTTTCCAATGAGTCCAAAACATTGAAGATCTGGCAACCCTGTCTCGAGTTATTACCACATAAGTGATATTTATGTACTTTTTTGAAGCCGGATCTCACTTAAATGTATGTAAACGATGTCCGGATCCATCATCCGACCCATCGTTGGTTAGGTTATTGAAAGGGCTTTCCAATGAGTCAAAAACATTGAAGATCTGGCAACCCTGTCTCGTGTTATTACCACTTCAGTGAAATTTATGTACTTTTTGAAGCCGGATCTCACTTAAATGTATGTAAACGATGTCCGGATCCGTCATCCGACCCATCGTTGGTTAGGTTATTGAAAGGGCTTTCCAAAGAGTCCAAAACATTGAAGATCTGGCAACCCTGTCTCGAGTTATTACCACATAAGTGATATTTATGTACTTTTTTGAAGCCGGATCCCACTTAAATGTATGTAAACGATGTCCGGATCCATCGAGTTATTACCACATAAGTTATATCTGTGTTCTTTTTTTCTGGATCTAAAAAAAATGCTGAAATGTGTGTCCCAACCACTCATATTACCCATTTTTGGTAAAAAGTGAGGAAGGCATCAACCACATAGGTGGATTAAGTTAGTTTTTAATTTAATGTCGATTGTGAGCTGGCTCGACTGGCGGGGCTGACTAGTGGAGGACGCATGTGTGTATGAGTGTGAATATATCACTTGAGAGATTGGATAGACTCGCGTGTGATTCATGGAAGTTGGGTTTGGCCTGTGGAGTTTAATTGTGGAAATTTGTAGTGATGAGACAGTTTGCTCGTAGAAGATTAGTGGGAGGATGCCTTGAACTTTACAGAGCGTATTTTTGTTAGAAAAGTTTTGCCATTTGATAACAAATAGAAATTGTCTATCGTTTAAGACATCCATTTATTTCTAATGAATAATTGATACAATTTAAATGTTCAGTTTGGTTCACTCCAATTCTTGCATCATTCACTTCAAAACCTACCTCTTCAAAATCGATCACCGATCCTTTTTCCGACCCAAACTTCACAGACAGGTGAGAAATACGACCCTAGGCAGACAGCGAAATCACAATCAATATCCACTTTACAATCCCGGGGCCTTTGCCTGGGAAATCGGCCGCCGCGGCCACCACTTCCTTCGAGCATCCGAAAACAGCTAAAAGTATCGTTAATAATTCACGATATTTGATTGCGTTTGTGCCGGGCGTCAAACTCTCCCTCTGCCAAGGAGCAGGTCAGCCGTGGAAAATCGCCGCCGTTTTCCGGGGAAACTTCTCGCTGGGCCAGAGTGGAACTCACCCTTGCAGTTTTTATTTTTGCGTGTTTGTCGGTGGAAGGGATAAATTTTTATTGCCTTCTCAAAAGTATCAAATTTCAATTTGGCAGAAAGCACTCTGCCCTGGTAACGGGGTTTGCAGTTGATGATTTTCGGCGTTTGAAAAAAGGGTGTTGGTCGAGGTGGTGGTGGTTTTTGGTGGTGATTTTGTGTTGAAAATGGGACGTTCATTTTTTTTATTCCTGTTGAGTGTTCAAGTGAAAAATAGTCTGGTGGGTTGAGAAGTAAGTATTTTCGAGAGAAATTTCGTTGAACAGAGTACCTTTCAATAATATCAACTCCTTGATGATTGTAAATAAAATGATATCACTCAAAATTTTTAAAATTATAATTTGTAAGATTAACTATTATTTCAATGTGTTTACCAAAAAAATAATCTGTTATATCCCACACTGGACGTTTATAAACATCTTCACTGTTTATTTTTCTATTGATATTTTTAAAATTTCCTGGTACTTATGTGTAAACATTGCAACTCTTGCACTTTTTAATTGCAATAACTTTTGACCAATATTGTTCATTTTGTGAAGCTTTTGAGTTTTACGTACATTTTTTTATGCTTTAAAATCACAGCAATATTACAAAATTATAATGATCGTAAAAAAGTCAAATATTTCAACCAACGGAAACCTTCCCACCAAATCACTTCCAAATAAATCACCTCGCAATTATTTTTAATAAATTTTAAACATCATTGAACCAATTAAAATCCCACTCGCCCGCGACACGCGTCATGCAACGCCACATTTTATACATAGTTAGCAACGCATTGTAATCGCATCTGCTCGAATTAAAAACATCCCAAACGCATCCTCCTAACCTCAACGAACCAACTTTGTGAGCCACGGACTCTCACACTTTGAGTTAATTTAAACCCGTCCATCATTGTTATCCGAGCATTCGTTGGTGAAGGTTGTCTGAATCAACATGACTCGTCGCGTCCCGGCGCAAAACGCCGGCAATATCGCCCTACCTGCGGCTCAAGCAGGCAAAAAAGTGGGAATTTCCAAAAGGAAGGTTGAGGCCTCAACTGATGGCCAAAAACCGGGAATTTCCAAAAGGAAGGTGCTTTTGGAAGTGACATCGAACAGCAAAAAGACGAAAAAGAGCGACGGTACTGTACCGATGGATGAGGAGGAGGAGAACTCTTCGTCGCACGAGGAGCAGCTATTGAAGAACAACAAGTTTGCTGGACTGCCTGACGAGGACCAGGTAGCGGAAGCAAAGGAGAATGAAGTGAAACAGCGAAAGGAGAAACTGCCTCCTTTTTATGTGCGGCAATCAGCAGCTACGATCGACTTTCGAGCGGGGCTGGTTGAACTCATCAAGTCTGGGAAAGTCCAAGGCAACATTCGTCTGTGTCAGGACGGATTTAAGGTGCTGGTGCAATCCAGGCAGCACTATCAACTGGTCAAGGATTACTTGACCGAAAACGAGGCGGAGTACTTTACCCATGATGTCGTCATGGATAAGCCGTTCAAAATCGTCGTCAGAGGTCTGTACGACATGCCAGTGGAGGAATTAGCTGCCGAGCTAAAAGTTTTGAAACTCGATGTGTTGGCCGTGCACAAAATGAGCCGACGCAACAAAGACATCAAGTACCGTGACCAGCTCTACCTGCTGCATTTGGCTAAGGGATCGACGACGCTTCCTGAGCTGAAGGCAATCCGAGCGGTTTTCAACATTATCGTGTCGTGGGAGCGATACCGACCAGTGCACCGTGACGTCACACAATGCTTCAACTGCCTGGGTTTCGGGCACGGAGGAAAGAACTGCCACCTAAGGCGTCGTTGCGCCAAATGTGGTACCGATGCGCACATCACATCCCAGTGCATCCAAGATTCGCTGGTGAAGTGCCTCAACTGCAACGGTGAGCACTCGTCAACCGACCGAAAGTGCCCCAAGAGAGCTGAGTTCGTGAAAATTCGGCAGCAAGCATCGACGAAGAATCAGCCTCAGCGTCGTAGAACTCCTCCAGCCCTGGTGGAGCAAAACTTTCCACCTCTTCAACCGCGACGCCAGGTCCCGAACTTGGCACCGTTGCCGTTGGATCCCAGGAAGAGAGCTGAGATGAATCATCCACGGCCGGGTTCCAGCCAGGAGCCGAGACCGCCTCCACCGGGCTTCAGCCAGGAGCCAAGACCAACCCAAGAACCAGCAGTTGAGGAAAATGGTAATGATCTTTACACCTCAACCGAACTCCTCAATATTTTCCAACAGATGTCCGCTGCACTGCGTGGATGCAAAACCAAGACCCAGCAGATTGAAGTGCTGACCTCGTTCGTCATCCAGTATGGATCGTAGGTCCCTCAAGCTGCTGAATTGGAACGCTTGCTCCATTAGGAGGAAGAACTTAGAGCTGGTGGATTTTCTTCGCGAGAAGGAGATCGACGTAGCTGCCATCACGGAAACTCATCTGAAGCCCGGTGAAAAAGTTTATCTGCAAAACTACAAGATCGCGACGCAGCTCGATAGGACCACCTCTGGAGGAGGAGGTGTGCTTGTCGCTGTTCATCGTGATCTCAAGCCACGCCGGCTGCCACACTTCAAGCTGGACATCATCGAGGCCGTTGGGGTGGAAATTCCCACTTCGGTTGGCCCAGTACTCTTCATTGCTGCATACTGCCCACGTCAGGTGAATTCCAGAGATGGTTCAGCAGCAAAACTGAAGAGCGATATCCAGAAGCTGACACGGCGGAGCGCAAAGTACATCATCGCTGGTGACCTCAACGCGAAGCATGAAGTTTGGGGCAACAGCAGGAGGAATCGGAACGGAGTGATTCTGCACAACGATCTGCAAAACGGATACTACAACGTTGTGAGTCCGGATCGTCCAACGAGGGTGGCTCGGTCTGGGAATCACTCAATCATCGACTTCTTCATTACCAATATGGCTGAGAACGTGGCTCATCCTGAGGTGTTTGAAGAGCTGAGTTCTGATCACTATCCGGTGGTTGTGGAGGTTGGAGCTTCCGTTACTCCGCAGCGGCAACCAACCCGGAAAGATTACCACAACGTTGACTGGCAGCAGTTTCAGCAAGTGGTCGACAGCAACATCGACTATGATCAACACCCGGAAACTTCTGCCGATATTGATCGTTCGCTGGAGGTGATCCAGCAGGCTATCAACCAAGCAGAGGCTGCCAACGTTCGGGAGGTTCCTGTTAATTTTAAGGTAACTGATATTGACGTAGATACTAAACACTTGATAAGACTAAGGAATGTTTATAGGAGACAATATCAACGGACTGGGGACTATGACAAAAAGATTTCAGTGAACAATTTGAATAAAATCATACAAGACCGACTTGACAATATCAGAAATCAAGAATTTTCAAAACATGTAAGCCAGCTTGGGAATTATTCAAAACCATTTTGGAAACTTTCTAAAGTTCTTAAAAACAAACCAAAGCCTATTCCTCCTCTAATTGTTGAGGATTCTCCTTTGATTACATCCGAGGAAAAGGCAAATGCACTTGGGCTTCATTTTGTTAGTTCTCATAATCTTGGCGCTTCCATGACCAGCCGTAAAGAAACATCAGTTGCCAATAGTATTTCAACAATCAATAACTCTACCTTTGAATTTCCTGCAGATTCCCATGTTTCTGGTGAGGAAGTCAAAGTTGCAGTAAAACAAATGAAAAATATGAAAGCTCCTGGCTTTGATAACATTTTTAATCTAGTGTTGAAAAAACAGAGTGATCAGTTCTTTCAACATCTAGCAAATATTTTTAATAAATGTTTGCAACTTGGTTACTTCCCCACCAATTGGAAGCTGGGCAAAGTCATACCAATTTTGAAGCCTCAAAAAGATCCAACATCGCCAACAAGTTATCGTCCCATTAGTCTTTTGAGTAGTCTGTCCAAACTCTTTGAGAAGGTCATCTATTCAAGGCTTTTGGATTTTACCAACGATAATAATATAATTTTGAATGAGCAGTTTGGCTTCCGTAAGGGACATAATACTGCTCATCAGCTTACGAGAGTAACCAAAATCATCAAGCAGAACAAGCTTGAGTCTAAATCAACTGCTATGGCTTTGTTGGATGTTGAGAAGGCTTTTGACAATGTTTGGCATGATGGTTTGATACATAAACTGTATTTATACGGTTTTCCAATGTATCTTATCAAAATTATCCAGCACTATCTTTCGGAGAGATCGTTCAGGGTTTTTCTGAATGGGATTGCTTCTGGATTATTCAACATTGATGCTGGGGTTCCCCAAGGAAGTATTCTTGGCCCACTTCTGTACAATATTTTTACATCTGATTTGCCTACTCTTCCTGGTAATGGTGTGTTGTCACTTTTTGCTGATGACACTGCCGTTATTTATAAGGGTAAAATAACCAGATATTTAGTTGGCCGTCTTCAGAAGGGTCTTGACGTTCTTTCCGAATACTTTGGCGACTGGAAAATTCGTATAAATGCAGCAAAAACTCAAACCATAATTTTTCCTCTTTCCAAATCGGCCAGATTTGTCCCAAAGGATGATGTTTTGATTAAAATGAATGATGTTTCAATACCCTGGTCAAAGAAAGTTGTCTACTTAGGTCTCATACTTGACTCGAAACTTTTGTTTCGGCAGCATGTAGACAAAATATTGAACAAGTGCAGCATTCTCATCAGGTGTTTGTATCCTTTAATTAACAGAAAATCAAAGCTATCTTTGAAAAATAAGCTAGCAGTTTACAAACAAATAATTTACCCCGTTATTGAGTATGCAGTACCTGTTTGGAGTGTTGCGCTAGAACTCATAAATTGAAGCTCCAGCGTGTCCAAAACAAGGTACTCAAAATGGTTTTGAATGTTCCTGGCTGGACAAGATCAAGTGAGGTTCATGAATTAGCAGAAGTAAAAATGTTGGATCAGAAGATTCAAGAAAAATGTTTGAAATTCAGGGAAAAATGTGCTATTTCTGAATACCCCTTGATTCAAGGATTGGTTTAGTTTATGGTAAGATTAAGTTAGTTTTAAGTTAGGTTATGTTTTCTTAATTTTTTTTTTTTTCCTCGTTGTACCTAGTGTTACAAAAATGATAAATCATATACTTTTAAAGTCAAGAAAATGAACAGTGTTTAAATCACGAAAAGCAAACTAAAGCTGAAGAGCCACAGCTGACCACTTATTATGTAAACCAAATGTAATTATTATAAGAAAGATTCAATAAAGTATATTTAATTCAAAAAAAAAAAAAAACCCGTCCATAAATCAGCACCGCCTCCCGACCAAACCTAGAGCAAACAAATCAAACCCCTTTTTCATAATAATAAAAAAACAGAACCGTCGCCGATGACATTCGCTACCGCCAGATTTTTCCATCCATGACATGTCACCAGTATAAATTAAAATTAACTCAATAGAAGCGTTTAGAGTGTAGCCGAAAAGTGTGCGCGTGCGACTGTTGGTTTAAAAACGATTTTGATTTTTGTTTAATTAAGAACCATGTCATGGCGTTGAAAAAGGGTGAAGCGTCCCAATTTGAGAAGTTTTCATGTTAAAATATTCAACAAATTCGCGTCACTCTGCCTCTGTCTAGTGGTTAAAATGCAATCATGCGACGACACACATCGGCAGAATCAATACGGTGTCATATTTAATTAACTTGGGTCCCTCCCCGGGTTTTTAGGACAGTGTAAGCGCAGTGTTTTGATGGAAATGCGCCACGTGCGCTCGCATTTTCCAAATCACTGTCACCGCAAACGACGGCAGCAGCAGCAGCTGGGGCGGTTGCCAATCCAATTTTGAGTGGTTTGACAACCCGCGGGAGTTGTGGATTTGTCACAAATGAGAAAAGGAGGCGTGTGTCTGTGCTAATTCGAATTGAATAAAAAAAATCACATTCCTAATCGTAACAATTAACATTTATTTTAATAAAAGAAAAAGTGATATTTTTAAAATACTCCATGCAATTTTTCAAAATAATAACAAATATTTCAATCATATTACCATGCTCATCAAAATTGAGCTCTAAATCAAAGTTGATGACTCTTGAGACTTGCAACTTCAACGAAACGCTCATCTTAACAATTTATTTAATTGTTCACCGATCGAGGTTTAATAACGATAATGGTAATCATTATTGTCAGAGCGATTACGTTAATTTATAGAGCAATTTCAGCCCAAAACAGGAATTTTTTAGGTACTTTTTTTTCGACCCTCTCCGATTTCAATGAAACTTTGTAGACATGTTATCCTAGGCATATATAAGCCATTTTTGTGTATATGGAGCCAGTTACACTCGATAATGACATTTGAGAAGGGCGTAAGTGTTTTAAATATTTTTGTATTTCGTAATTTAAATATTGCTGTATCTCGAAGCCGTAGCATCGTATCAAAAAGTGGTCAAAGACAAACTTGTAGGAAATTTGACGGGCTTTCCGAAAAAAATACACTGAAAGAAAAAAACACTCCACATTTATGAGATTTTTGGATTTTTAAGTTGAAAAGTCAAATTTGAAGGTGAGCCCACGATTTTTTTTCGTTCAATTTTTTTGTGAAAATAGCCTAAGATGTTACAAAAAGACTCACGAAAAATGCAGGATGGAGCAACTCACCTAAAAAAATACAAAAATCATTTACTGAAACTGTTTTTTTCAAAAGTGCTCTAAACGTCAACATTTTTAAAAACCGAATACGGGAATCGATTCTCCAGACAATTTTACATAAAGTCTCCATATTGACCATTGTCCTAAGTCTAATCCTTGTGAAGTTACAGCGGTTTTAAAAATAAAAATGTGGAAAAAATAGGTTTTTTTATGGTTTTTCGCAATTTCTAACTGACAGACTTGATTTTTCAGTCTCGAAAATATTTTTACCGGAAAGCTCGTCCAATTTCCCATAAGTTTGCCTTTGACCACATTTCAATTGGATGTATGAGCTTACAGATATAAGCTAATTACATTGCTCATAACTGAAAACATAATATTTTTTCAATGTAGTACAGTAACCTGGATAGTAAATTAGCTTATATCTGTAAGCCCATACATCCAATTGAAATGTGTTTAAAGGCAAACTTATGGGAAATTGGACGAGCTTTCCGGTAAACATATTTTCGAGACTGAAAAATCAAGTCTGTCATATAGAAATTGCCAAAAACCATCAAAAAACCTATTTTTTCAACATTTTTATTTTTAAAACCGCTGTAACTTCACAAGGATCAGACTTAGGACAATGGTCAATAAGGAGACTTTTATGTAAAATTGTCTGGAGAATCGACTCTCGTATTCGGTTTTTGAAAATTTTGATGTTTTGAGCACTTTTGAAAAAAACAGTTTCAGTAAATGATTTTTGTATTTTTTTAGGTGAGTTGCTCCATCCTGCCATTTTCGTGAGTCTTTTTGTAACATCTTAGGCTATTTTCACAAAAATTTTGAACGAAAAAAAATTGTGGGCTCACCCTCAAATTTGACTTTTAAACTTAAAAATCCGAAAATCTCATAAATGTGGAGTGTTTTTTTCTTTCAGTGTATTTTTTTCGGAAAGCTCGTCAAATTTCCTACAAGTTTGTCTTTGACCACTTTTTGATACGATGCTAGGGCTTCGAAATACAGCAATATTTAAATTGCGAAATACAAAAATATTTAAAACACTTACGCCCTTCTCAAATGTCATTATCGAGAGTAACTGGCTCCATATACACAAAAATGGCTTATATATGCCTAGGATAACATGTCTACAAAGTTTCATTGAAATCGGAGAGGGTCGGGTACAACCGATTCCCTATTTGACATGGAATTGCTCTATAGTTATCGTTATTGAAATACGATTTGCTATTCGCGATAACCTTATAGACGATAACTCATTTGAAATATCTAACTTATGTTAACTTATTGGAACCAAATGCTGTTAAACTATTAAAGGCACATTCCGGCGTTCTAACGTCACGAAATTTTTGTCGAAATATGTCTCGTATGATATCCCAAATTTAATTATTATTGCAGATTCGGATTGGAAATTGAATTTTCTAGTAGTGACTCTAGAAAACTTTTTTTTTTCAAGTCAAACTCAATCACTCAATCACTCCGTGAAGTTGCTACGGAATGAGAAATAGCGAAATTTCGACATTTTTGGTTTCTTACAAATTAATAAGTCATGTTTAAGTTATTACAAACATTTTAATTTTTAATCCAGCTGCGATTGATGATTGGACCAATTAAGCAACGAATAAATAATTAAAATGTTCGACCTATCAGCCAAAAAGTGTCGTTTTTGTCGCTGGCGAATGTGCCTAAAGCATTCACTAAGATGGCATTTTTTTTTATTACGCAGTTAATTTGGAAATATTTGCAATTTAATTTTTTTAACATGCTTCCTTTTTTAAAAATGAAAAATCATTTTTTTTATTTGCAATGTTATCAAATTTTCACTTTAATAAAGTCAATGGAAAGATCTCCCGAGACAAGAAAAATAGTCTTCTGGACCAACTTTCTAATCTTCGGGGATCTAAATTAACTAATGAAATTTCAACATTTCGGGTGAAAAATCAACACAAGATTAGCATGATTGAATTTTTTTTTTGTTTCAATTTAAAATTTTATTTTCGCTGCTTTATTTTAACGAAATACCGAAATTCAAAAATAATAAAAATAATATACTTATTTTCATGACTGGTATCAAACCATGCCAAAATACTTATGCATTATGCAAATAATCACATAAAAACGTAACGTAAACGTAAAACATAACGCATTTTTCAAATGTTAGTCTTGGTTCCAAAATATAAAAAATTACGAAAGGATCATACAATTTAACAAATGTTTCACTTTTCAACATTGAAATTTCAACATGAAAATCGATCAGTTTACCCTTCAATTCACCGATTATTACCAGTAAGCTTTTCAGTAAGCTATCGCTTAAAAAAAATAAATAAATTGATTAAAAACCGTAAAATTCAAATTGAGATATCTAAAAATAGACACCGATAGACACGGAGATATTTCCTGGAAATGTAGTTGAAAGTGTGTACTTTCAGGTGCATTGTTCGGTTTTGCGCCAAAATGCGCCATTTTGAAAACATAGCAACTTGAAAATAGGCTCAAAATCACATAAAAATGGTAATAACTCCTCAATAAAGGCTTAACACATTTTGCTCTCTTTGGAAAAGATGTGTAATTTTATGTCATAAACAACTCTTCAGAACATAGTAGGCTGCTAAAATGCTAACATTTTGAGTTATCACCAAAAAAGTGCATTTTTAGACCATTTTTGCAAAAATGGCGTATATCTCGAGTAGATTAACGGTACACATCAACCATCGCTTTTGCACCCAGATTTCTGTTACAGACATTTTAGTATCTTCAAAAATACGGGAACTATCGATATGATTTTTTATTCGTCCCCTAAATTACAGTCTTCAAAGTTATTTACAATAAAGTTTGACCATTTTGACAATCAGATTCTTTCAGAATTGGGTCCGTAAGTTTGACAAATTTGGAATAAGAAGACAACAACTTCTTCGGTTGCTGTGCACCCTTAAGAGCTACAAATTTGGCGCTTTCGACAAACTTAAATGAAATTTTCTCCTCTAAAACTTTGCCGAACACACCAAAGCCTTACAACGTCATCCAACAAAGTTGGTTTTTGGTTGATACCCTGGAAGGTCGTCACCCTGTATGTTAATAACTTCAAAAGATAGCCCTTATCAAGTACAACAACTCTTCCGAAGACACCATTTGGATAGGACGTCAAATAAAGGAGTTATGAATTCATTCCACTTAATTTTGCCATCCCGAACACTGTGCATTGGTAGCTGAAATATTGGTATTAAAAAAAGTGGCAACGTATAGATAAGGCTTAAAAAAGTTCAATATTCTTGTTTCTATTTCTTCAAATCGTTGTAATTCAGCAACCAGAAAAAAAACTGTTAAGAACTTTTCGATTGCAAATTTTATTTGACATTCAAAACTGAATTCAAAATATTGTTTTGACTAAAATTTCATTTCTTTCCCAAAAACATTTTTTTTTAGAGCTCAAAGCTTTGCTATTTTTTTTTGTTCATGGCTCGCAATTATCGTTTTTTTGTCCCTTAAAAAACACAAAAACATTCAAAAAAAATAATCCATGTGGATTTTGAGAAATTGATCTGTCTAAAAAAAGTTGATTTAAAATCGGCAAAAATTACCCTTTTTCTGCATAGTCCTCATGATAACTTTGCCGAAGACAATATTTACTTATCATTTTTGTTTGGACAGTAGGGTGCCCAGAATATGGGACTTTTTCTCAAAACCTCGCTCCACAAGCTGATTATTGTTTCTTTAGCTATTTTAGGACTCTGAGCCAAATATGAGCAACCCATTGATACTCGAGGGTGAAGTTTGTATGGACACAATCGAAAAAAAATATGAAAACCCCATTTTTTTACGGGTTTGTCTGTAGGGCGCGCTACTTCCATCCAAATATTCCCAAAAGTGAGATCCTTATTGAAAATTTAATGCTCTACAACTTTGTAGAAAATACCAAAGCTGTAAAACTCAATTCAGAAAAGTTATTAGCGATTTAAAATTGTCTTTTTTTCACCAACTTTAGGCTCGAGTATCAATGAGTTAATCTTAACCAATTTCGCCCAAAATTTACACAGATTCTTGAAATAAACCAAAAAACTGTTTTTCGCTTGTGGAGCAGGGGGTCATTTTTTCTGGCCACCCCAATGGACAGCTGCACAGCTAAAAAAGTAGTAATCCAGCTGCGTGTAAAAGGCATGGGTGTAAAATAAATATTGCATTATTTTATGCAATTTTATGTGATTTTACACCCTGAAAAATGTAGCCCATCAGTATGGGAAACCTACTTGACCGAAATGTCAAGCTCATATATGCGTTCATCCTTTCCGTTCTACATCGGTCTGTTGGCCGAGCGGGCTAAGGCGCCAGTCCTTACTGATGGTGCTGGGTTTGAATCCCGTCGGTTGCAACTTTTTTTTGTGTTTGCAAAAAATGTACATGCAGTGTGTAATATTAAGTGTTTATTTTGACGAAGGTGATGTGCATGCTTTTGCATGCGATTTTACCATCGGATTTTTTGCTGTGTGTCAAAATTATTTGGGTCTACTAATAACACAACATGACTTCTTAGGTCATACAGAAGGACCCCACAATGTTTAAACCAAGTCAAAAATATAGATACAAGTCATTCATTGGTTTCTCTAAAGAATTGCTAATCCTCATTTGAACAGAAAAAACTGATTATTGTATCACATTTTCTCCAATCGATTCTTCTATATTTTCAGTGATTTGAACGAAACTTTGAAATTGAAAGAAAAATTGAATAAAGCATTTTAGAAAATAAATAGGACACGGAAAAACATCCCAAAATATGTATTTTCAACATTCTTTCCATTAATTGCACTGTTTTCAGGTTAAAGGCACAGTCAGGGTTTTTTCTGCGTTTCAAATCATTTTGCTGCGTTTCAAATCATACACGGAAAAAATCAATTCTCGAAATCGTGAATTAAATTCACGAATGCGCGAACCACGAAGGAATATATGCACGTTTATAGTGCAAATGCACCATACTCATGAATAAATTCTTTCGTGGTTCTCACATTCGTGAACTTATTTCACGATTACGAGAATTGATTTTTTGCTGTGTATTTGGCATGTCTGGGATCAATCAAAACTAATTTGAATTTTTGTTAAATTTCGTTCTACGTTCGTTTTCAGCAAAAAAACATTTCTTCAATTTTTTGATATTTTGAAAACTAAAGATTACAATAATTTTGTATAAAATTTCAATTCGGAAATTTCCGGGAAATAGCAAAACTCAACTCGATTCCCGGGAAATTGAAAATCTCGTTTTATGGAAACTCTAAATAAATGTATAGTATTTTGCCATCGATTCACAATCGCGCACAATCCCCCAAATCTATACATCAAAACCTAGGATCACAACTGCAATCCTCCACTGCGCACAAACCATCCGGGCAAACAGTTCCGAAATCCTGGCATTGTTCACAGCAAGGTAAATATTGACACGCGGGACCAGATAAAAAGAGTTTCATGAGCCGAAGCCTGGACAAAAAGGTACAAAAACGCGTTGTTTACCTTTTCCTTTCAATGATTCTCGCCGAAACGAAATTTATTGAATTAATGACCTTTTTTTTGTTCGGTTTTCTCTCTTTGAGTTTATGATACAAACATACACACAGCTGAAACAGGCTTTGGTGTGCAACTATTTCCAACGATTGTTCGATTGTTGTTTGTGAACTCTCAGTTGCATTTGGAGAAATGCATCCAACAATTTATTTATTTACTCAATCCGCTGGAAAACGATGCCGACCGTTCCGATACACACACGGTCGTAACTATTTTATTGGGATTTCGGTTCGTTTTGGTCCTTTCTTCTATCCTTTGGCAAACAAAGCCCGACTCTGCCCGGTTTGAACGGAGAATCCTGTCGGGGATTCCGGGGATAGTGCACTTTTTTGACTCTATAAACATTTCTCGCCTGGCCGGTGAAAAAAAATGAAATGCTTTTTTTTCTTTCTTCAAACATTTTTATTCTGCGGCGAAAAAAGGGCTTTTTGTGTGTACATTTTGGATCAAATCTGTAAATGAAAACATCTGTCCCGAGGACTCCCCCTTGGCCTAGCCTGTAGTCCTATTGTGCCCGTGCCCTCCGAGCCCTTTCGTCTCGCGGCGTTTGCACTATATTTACTTTCAATTGACATTTTTTCTCGTGACAGCAGTGTTGCCAGATGAAATTGTTATTAATATTTTAGGTTTTTTCTGTATCTCGAAAAAATACAACCGAAATGTTTAAACCAGCAATTAAGTATTTCAATTTGTTTAAAAAATCGTCAAGCTGGCAACCCTTCCCCCGTCATCATCCTAAATGATCCCTAAAAGGATTTCCTCCGATGGCGGCCGCGTTGCGACAGAATGCACGCGCGACAAAGTCCTTGCTTTGAATCTTCCTTTTTTTCCTTTCCCTGTCCCTGTTCGAATCTGGTCCCCTGTTCGGATAAAACTTTGCCGCGCCGCCGTGTGTGGCATGCGACGATCGGGAATCGGGAAAAAGGACACCCAATATATGTGTAGACGAGTACGGGGCAAGGTGCAAGCAGAACTATAGTGCTACATGGCTGTCCTGGGATGTCATTCCGATGCGTCGAGCACATTTATTTTGTGCACTCTTTAATCCTCATCAAATTGGACTGGGAGGACCAGTGGGTTAGGGTGGTTCAAATCTTAAATTCTATAAGATTTGGAGCAATGTGGGCAATGTACAAAATATTTCAAAAAGAAAACTAGAAGTTAAGCAAACAAATTGAAGAGCTACTGTTATGCGTAGTTTTATATTTTCTTGTTGTTTCACCTTGTGTTGTTTTTTTTAAATAAAAGTTTTTTTTTGTGTTTTTTAAGAAGAGACATACATCTTGCTTTTTTCGTAAGTCTTTGTGCAACATCTCAGGCTATTTCTACAACAAAATTGAGCAACACAAAATTGTTATATCAGCTTCGAATTCGGCTTTTTAACTTAAAATTCAAAAAATGCCATGAAAAAATCTTCTACTATTATTTCAGTGTATTTTTTTCTGAATGATCGTCGTATTTCCTTCCTTCATTTCTTTGGATCTTGAAAATTCTTTTGAATAATCTCCACTAAGGTTGATAAAAAAATACAAGTACCCTCATCTTCAGAATAAAAGAAATTTCAATTTTTTCACAAAAAATAAGAGGTAAACATACGTTTCAAATGACAACCTGTTATTTTTAATAAAAAACTAAATATCCATAAAAAATATTGTTGGAGTTCCAAAAAAGAATTTGGCAATGGAAATGATCCCATGTGGTCTATAATTGACTTGATTGACACAAAATAAAATGAATTATTTTTTTCAGTTAAAAAAAATTCGACCATTTTTTGTTTCATCCTGCTGGTCATACAAAATGAGTATTGCATTAAATTTTGTAAATGAATGAAATTTTGTATCTTGAGAAGGTATTTTCTGATCGATTTGGTGTCTTCGGCAAAGTTGTAGGTTATGATACGAACTTTTAGAGAACCGATATTTTTATTGAACTTTTTATAACTAAAATTACCAAAATTATCAATTATTACCAAAATATGTTTTTTTTATTTTATAAATTTTGATATGTTTTAGGGGAATAAAAAAGACAACTTCTGAGTCATAGTGCACGATGGTGCAAAATCTAGTTAAGGAGATAGGATTTTTTTATTAAAAAATATCGAAACTCTGATTTCTTTATGAAATTTGGTTTTTTGAACAAAATCCGATCAATAATATTGTAATAAATATCGATTGATTTTTGATTATTATTAGATTTTATTTTTGATTAATTGTACAATTTTTTAATGGAAGCAACATTTAAGTATACATTTTGATTTGTTTTTTTTTTTGGCATTTTGAAAATACTTCTTGTTTAAAGCACCCCTGAAAAAATCAATGAAAATGAGTTTTTCCAAGTGTCACCAATTAAGCCGGTAATTTCAACTGACGATAACTCGTAAACTCTTGGTTCGATTTTCAATGTTAATAAATGAAACTTTTGTGAAATTTTCCGAGCTTTTGTAGACCTATGAAAAAACATCATATTTTTTGGAGCCTTGTATTGAAAAACAAATTATGCAAAATTGCAGATGATGAGAAAATGTATTGTTTTTTTCTTCCTAATTTCTAACAAATGTAATAATAATACTAATTCAATAAAAGCTAAAAAAGAAATTGATGATTTTCGAGATTTTCAATTTAACGGGAATCGAGAGTTGAATTTTAAAATTTCCCGAGGATTCCCGGAACTTGGGAATATTTTTCAACTATGCCAATAATCAAAAAAGAAATGTAATACATTTGTTTCGTTTCAATTAATTCAGTTCATAATTATTATCTAGTTTTTTTGAGGAACTATTTTTACCATTTAATTTTTTCCTGAATCTGCGAATACAAGATCGTTTATTTAGCTTTTTGGGATTAAAAATTGTTGTTTAAAATGTTTTCGAAACCTCCATTGCACTGAAAGATTTTTCAAAAGTTGCACAAACCTGTTGCATTTTTAGATTTTTGTGAAGTAAAAAAAAAATAACTGATATATAATTTCTGACTCAAAACAACGTTTCAAAGTTGTTTTTTTCTTTCTTAAGGTCAACTAAATATTCATTAAAGAAATATTTTCTGTAACAATAACAGGAAACCCCGAATATTCACAATTGGCAGATCAAAGAACGTCAGAGTATTTTTTTTCAAAAATATAATTTAATATTAAGGTTGATGCGATACACAAAATGACATATTGATATCAAAAAAGTAAATTACCTTGATAAAGCGAATTTAACTTACTTAAAATTAAAAAAAAGCGGGCGAGAATATAAAAATTTAACATGAAAATAATAGTTAAATTAAAATTTTGTTTTTCATTTCAGGGATTTTTCTGCTAAGTATGCTTTATAGTAAATCGTGGGGTCCACATTTTTTTGGCTTTATTTAATTGAAATTTTTTACAAGTTGAAATTTAAATTGTCCGAAAAAAAGATTAAAAAAGCTTTGGATTATTTGAACATGAACATCGAACATTGAACATCCAATGTTCTAAACGAAGTTGACTTTATAGCTGTCGGCCACCATTGCTAGTACCAACCACTAGTGTCTTCCTTTTTAACTACAAGGACTTCGCCGCCCTGGGCTCCTAAGTGTACTAGAGTATATTATAAGTATTTAATTTTCTGGAAGTCTCGATTAAATTTCCCGGAAATCGAGAGGTCCAAAAATATTCGATTTCCCGGGAATACCTGCTCGCGGCTCCGAGCTAGAAATATTCGCTTTACCCTCTACTTTTTTTTCAACAGCTATTGTTCTGCGAAAAACTTTACTTCTCTTGTTTAATGTTTTCCTTGTTTAATTTTTAGTATTTTAGTTTGCATTTATCTTGTTTAGTTTATGTTTATTTGTGGTAATTTTTGGCCTATTCTACCACCTCCTATCATTATATTTTGCCTATCTGTCATATTTTTACAGTCACGTTTTCAATTTTTTGCTTGTTTTTCACATTTACTGCTATAAAATTGCACCATTATCTAAAATTTAGAATTTTCTTAAATTTTAAGAGTTCTTCTTTCCAATGCTTTTTAAAAATCAAAAATTGGTTGAAATATGGATTTTTGGCGATTTTTTAAATCGAAGCCCGTCTAAAGCCGGGTGGGTTAAAAGGTTCAACGACAAATGCATCAAGAAGACAAAAATACTGATCTTTTTGAAAGGAAAAATCTAAGTAAACTTATAAGGTTCATTTCTTTTATACAATCGGTTTTATAAGTCAAACTGTAGTTTGAAAACATCTGTTTTTTTTTTTATTTTCAATCAAATAGTTTAAATTAATTTCTACAATGTTCAGAAACAAGTAGGATATTTTCATGTCAAATCACCCTAACCCTAATCGCGCATTGAATAAACGTGTTTGATCCCGAGTCCTTTTTATTCTATTATAAAACACACACACTCACACAGCCTTACACACCTCAGAGAGAGGGTTGACATTTTTTTAAAGGTTCGATCCCGCCGTCGTGCGTTTCGTGTCGTTTAGCCTGGGACAATGCAGCAAGAGCTATGAATGAATTGGAGTGAGGGATTTTTGAGCTATTGTAGTTTGCCGCCACCTAACCTCTCTCAGCTCTGCGATGAGCCCCGCTGGACTTGAACCACCAAAGCGATGATGATGCCAAGAGGGGGTTGATGGTGTGATGCAGATCGTGTCACACAAATAATGGAGTTTTATTTGGCGGGAGTGTGTGTGCTTTTGCGTTGTTTTTTATTTGGGATTTAGAGTGTTTGAAGAGTATTTGGGGAGGGTGATTTGAGAACGAAAGTGAACTGTTTGTAAAGACACTTCGGAAAGACAGTTCGATTGAATTTAATAAGCAAAACGTGATCAATAGAATTTAAATTTCTAAGATATTTAAAATCAATTTTAAACTCAGATGTAAATCAATAAACTGGACACATTTAAGACATTATTGATTCTGTTTCATTACCATCTGGTTCAAATATCTTCTTACACATACCTACTGATTTCACCAACCATCCTTCCATTTATGACAACAAGTAATCACTCTACCAACTCAAAACATGTTAGTTAAACATTGAAAATGAACTTTCCCTTACCTTGTTCTGGAATGTAACTCATAAAACCATTATGAAACCTTTAAAAAGAAGTTAGAAAATCGATTATTTCAAATTTAGGTGAAATCGTTAAAACTTTAAATCACAAGTGACATGATTCCGACTTTTCAATTAAATGACACAAAAACTTTACATTTACCAAATTATTTTCACTGTGCAAACATTTACACCAGCAACTCTCACCTGGCACCTCATGGCAGACACTCGTTTCGCAAAATCGAAATAATTTTGACATGAAATAATTAAACCGTACACCTGATCTTGTCGTATTATGCAGATGCCCTGGCAAACCACCCTCCCATTTCCACCCACATCGTACAGCAACAGTAACTTTTGTGACAAATTTTCAGTGCTCTGACCTCTGAGCTGGTTAGCTGGTTGGAGTATGGTGTGCGGGTGGTGGCAAAACTTTCACCAAGGATCGAGAACAAGTTTCGTCATTTTGAACCATGTTTTCCTCGATGATGTGTCGCATTCATGTGGAGGACATGCCTTGCTAAACGGCTTACTGGGAGGTTGGGGTTACCTTTCTAAGAGGAGAATGATTTGAGTTTCACTCGGTTTCGAATATAAATGATACAAACAATAATAAAAAGTTTTTGGAAGTGTCTATTATTTTATCAACTTCTATAACCATCAGTACATTTAGATTTTTTTCTAAATTTTGATCTGTTTGGCGTATTATTCAAGCTATGGGTTAAGGGTTTAAAAACAATTTTGCTAAATTTTATGCTTCGATACAAATTAATTTTAAAAAATATTCAACTTTAATGTTTAATCTTTCAATATCAATCTATTAAATCAATTTAGTTGAATTACTCCCATCTCTTCCGGGAGAGGCTTTCAACAACGCTCTGATGAAGCTTTGTTTTTTGGGTAGCTTGGTAACATACACACAAATACACTCATCTGCATTAGGGTGGTCCAAATTCAGGCTTGGACTACCCCTTGAAATCAAATGTTGACCCATCACTAGGCTAAATTCCAAATTTCAGCTCATTCTGACCACAGCGAAAAATTGTGTAAATTTGGAAGGTGAAATTTTGGAAGGTTGATTATTACATCTTTTTGTGTAATTTTACCTCAATTTAGACTTAAAAATGGCATTACGCCAGAAAAGTGGTAAAATTACACATTTTTTCTTCCCAGCTGTAATATTACCAAATTTTTTACTGTGTATGTCCTTGACAAACTGTATGGGATAAATCGTCAAAAAGTATGGAGAAAATCAACTGGGGACTGGTTTCAGCTCTTGAAGGGAGAAATGTCGTGTGTGATCTGCTGCTTGTTTTGATCGCGTTTTTAGTGCAAATTTGGGCGATCTGCCCTGCTATATTCGTGTCATTTGGTCGGTTGTGGCGGGCTTGTCGTGAAAGTGATGGAGTTTGCCGGTTTTCTTGGATATTCTGCATTTTTTGAGTGATTTTGTTTGAGGTTGTTTGTGCAATTCATGCCATATTTTTTTGGGACGCTCGTCGTGCGTGAGAGAAGCGAGCATGATGGTGTTTGTGTGGCCGAGGCCCAGCACAGATGTGTTCAACTTGCATGCAAGTTCGGTGTGTGCAGTCGTGCTGAGAGATAGGCTAAGGAAGATTGAGTGTGTTGGTTTTTAAGCGGCAAACTGTGATGGTGTTGGTCAGTCGATGACTCTAATCATCTGTGGGGTCCGACGGGGACTCTGTTTGTGGTGGTGTACGGAAGAGTCGTAGTGGTATTTGCTGACTTTGCGTGGCGAAGTCGCAACAATGTGTGCGCCAGATTTGTTGTCATCATGCTGGGCGGAGGAAGCGTGCTTCTGGGAGCGAGCGGCGTTGACAGACGCTGGAGGAGACGGACAGGGATGTGCGGACAGCGACAGACAGCGTTACACTACGAGCGGTGGGAGTATCGGGTGAGTTCGTTTTGTGTTGGATGGTGGTGTGCGGGATAGGTGGTACACCCAAAACTGGCAGCGCTAGTCCGAGAGAATGATGGTCTCGAGTCGAGAGAATTGTGGTACCATTCACGGACGCAGAGAACACAGCTCGAGATGGGCGATAGAACTATTCTCTCGAGGTTCATTTGCAAAAAAAGTTCATCCGTCAAACAAAAAACCAAAAGTGTCGACAACGGGAATCGAACCAGAGACCTTTGACAAACCAATCCAATGACTTAGCTGCCTCGGCCACCACAGCTTGGTGACCAAGGAGAAGTCAGAAGTCGATGTATGACACTTGTTGGAGATTTATTGATTCAACTAACGAATGAACTCATTTGTTATGATGGTGTGAGTTGGTACCATTATTCTATCGATTTTGGCACTGAGCCCTCAATAAATTTTGAGAGAACGATTATCTCGACTCTGAATTTTGGGTGTAGTGACTGCTTTTAGGTCTCCCACTGAAACGTAAAAAAAAGAGTGTGTTGCCAGATGATGTGAATGCCTTCAGCTTACAGATATTCCGGACATCTAGTTACAGCAATCGGCAAATTTTCTTTTCTTTTTTTTTTCTTTTTTTTGTAGGAGGCGATTTTTCTTCTCTGAACTTGTCGCGGTTAAACTGTTGGTATTTAGAATTAATACGCCACACAATCACTGTCCATTTTACGTAGGATATTCAGTATTTATTAGAATTCATGAGTAATATTTAAATTTAAACAATTTGAACGGGAGACCAATTTTGTTAGATTTCAATTTTATCTTTCCACAGCCGGCTGTCTACGATAAAGCTTTTGAGTCATACTAAATATAAAAAAAAAAACTAATCGGGAAATGTCTCATCAGCAGCATCCAATTGCCTGCCTTGAGAATAAATGTTCAATCCATATAAAATAACAACTTTCACTAAACTAAACGGGAACTGTCTCAACAGCAGCTTCCGATAGCTTGCCTTGAGAATAATATTTCATCCCTTAATATTATTTATGCCAATGGTCGTATCGCTTGCTTAGGGCGAATCCCAGACCTTTACCTTTCACAACAACCAACTCCACGCGACACTTACGCAACCTTGTTGTTTAAATTCTATCAAATTTGGTCAAGCGGTCAATTTGATCGAGTTCCACAATAGGGTTGGGAAAAAGAGCCTGCGGTTTCGCTACCTTCTTCTAAGTAAGTCAAGCATCAACATTTCCCGTGCTCCTAATCCTTATTCCTCCCCGGTGAATGGTGGAGATGGGAGCGGCCGGCAATGGATGGCTCTCATGGTGCTGCCTGTCCTGTTCTGGTAGAATTGGTTTTAATTCCCTTTAATCAATTTCTAAGCAACCTGGGCTAGACAATCATCATACAAACATGACGAAATCCAGTCTGCAACCCGCTAAGATCACCATCTCCATGCGAATGCGAATGCGAATGCGAATGCGAAAAAGTATGGAGAAAATCAACTGTTTCAGCTTTTTACGTGCGGAACGCGCAAAAACAATCAAATTCTTCTGATTCCCGGAACTAAGATCTTCACTCAACCCTCTACTGCCCAATTTTTTTTTCGAAAATTTTTATTTTTCCCTTGTTCAGGATGTTATTTTGAGCAATATTTGTTCAACGAGAAACCCTACTTCTCTTGTTTTATGTTTTTGATATTTTGTTTTTAGTATTTTAATTAGAATTTATTTTGTTAAGTTTATCTTTGTTTTTGGTAGTATTTGGCCTGTTCTACACTTCTTATCATTACATTTCGCCTTTTTTGCTTTTTCATGTTTTTAAAGTCACTTTTCCGATTGTTTGCTTGTTTTTCATATTTTATGCTCTAGAATTTCACCATTATCATTTAAATTGTGAAAAAACCTACCTATAATATAGGAAATGTTAGTAAAAAACACAGCCAAAGTTGATCCCTAAAAAAAATACATTTTTAAAAACATTGGCAAAATTAAATGAAACAAGTAAAACTTCCAACCCTAAAATTTTCTAAAATTTTATGGGTTCTTCTTTCCAATGCTTTTGATCATCAAAATTTGACTGAAAATAGTAGTTTATGCAACAAGTTGCAAAAAGAGGATTTTTTCAGTACGAGTCGTACGTATAGGTTCACCGAGTTGGATAAATACGACAAGTGATGAAAAAATCAAGTTTTGCAACGAGTTCCATACAACGTTTTTTGCAATTCCGAAAAACACCATTTGAATAGAATTATATGAGCAACTCTCTACGAAATCGACCGATTTCGACCATTTTTATTTTTTGTATTTTTTGATTTGGCACAAACTTTGTGGGGGCCTTCCCTATGACCAAATAAGCTATTTTGTGTCATTGGTTCTCCCATACAAGTCTCCATACAATTTTGGCTGCTGTCCATACAAAAATGGTATGTAAATATTCAAACAGCTGTAACTTTTGAGTGAATTTTCTGATCAAATTTTTAAGTCAAGACTAACATTTTAAAAGGGCTTTACATTGAATATTACGCCCATTTGAAATGCTAGTCTTGATTTAATTTTTTTCAAAATATTTTTTTCGAAAGGATCGGAAAATTTCACGAATGTTTCATATTTTAACATTGAAAATCGGACCATTAGTTGCTGAAATATCGACATTAGAGAATGGTGAGTTGTTTGGGTGCGACTTAGAAAACTTCAATTTTCGTGTTTCTTTTTCTTAAAGCGCCCGAGGTCCAATCTTCAATGTCTCTTAGACAATTTTATAGCAAATTTTCTTAACTTTTCAAAAAAAATGTTTTCAGAAATGGTCACTCATGGTCCCTATTTCTAAAAATCGAAAAACTGTAAATATTTCGCAAAAATCAAACTTTTGGTGGCTATATCTTGAAAACAGAGCTCTTTATCAAAAATCTGTAAAGTACTTTTCAATTGTAAATTCAATTTTGCATTTAAAAATAACGTCAAATTTGTTTTAGCATGAAATTTCGATTTTTTCCAAAAATCTATATTTTTTCAAAAAATCATAACTCGGCGGCAGATTTTTTGACCATGTTTCTCTATGGCTCAAAAGTTGCGGATTTTTGTCCCCTAAAACATATCAAAAAATCTCGAAAATAAAAAAATACGTATTTTGGGAAATTGATTTTTTGTGAGAAAAATGTTAAATAAAAATTGGCATTTTTTCCGTGTATCTATTTTTTTCTCAATAGTCCTCAACAATACCTACAACTTTGCCGAAGACACCAAACTGATCAGAAAAATCACTCAAAAGTTACAGCTGTTTGAATATTTACATACCATTTTTGTATGGACAGCAGCCAAAATTGTATGGAGACTTGTATGGGTGAACCAATGACACAAAATAGCTAATTTGGTCATAGAGAAGGCCCCCACAAAGTTTGAGCCAAATAAAAAAATACAAATAAAATCCATTTCCGGTTTTTGTAGAGAATTGCTCATATGACAAATGTCCATGCATTGAGTCAATAAATAGTTTAAATCAAAAAAAAAAAAAAGTTGAAAATTGTAACTTTTCCTAACAAGTACTGAAAAGTTCCACTTTTCAGCATCCATTTCATTTGTTTTGAAAATGGTTACTATTTGATTCTGTTATTTTTGGTACAGAAAAGTAGGCTGTTTCGTCGTTAAGGAAAAGTAAGTAGTTTCACGACGGAATTGCAAAAAATGATTTTTAGCGATTTTTTAGATCGAAGCCCGTTTAAAGGCGGGGTTGGGTTGTAGAGGGTTAGTTTGGAAAAACATTCCCGAAGACACCATAAGTTACGGAAATTGCTTTCCGCATAATTGATCGACGCCACCAACATCGTCAGCATAGCCGACAACAGTAACCCAAACTGCGAACAAAGCTAAACTTCGTTTACCTCGCCGCGAATAAAGCAAGTAGCTCGATTAATGCTCAGTAAGCAAAACCTCAGTACCTCATGTGTGAGGCTCTGGGGGACTTTTCGATTACAATAAAATCAGAACATTGCTTAAAAGTTATTAGAGGGATAACATGTTTGTACCAACTAGCCACCACCGAGTTTTATTGAGGTTTTATGGTAGCATTGATTGCTTAATAGCTTTATTTCTGCATTCACCGCAACCAATAAGCAAAAGAATTAATAGGTTCTGGTGAAAAAAGAAGCCAACTGGCTTTCAAAAAGGTTTAATTAAAGTTTTAAGAGAGTTTTCAACCCAGATGGAAATGCCATGCCAAGCGGTTTTATCACACGCTTCCTTAAAACTCAGGCTGTTGTAGCTGTCAAGTACCATTAGGCATGGAAAAAGCTCACTTAAAACCATAAGCTCCTGAAAGAGCATTTAACGCAAGCAAGTAGCAATGCTTATATATGGCGCTACGCGCGTGGTCTGATTGAATATGATTGACCGTCATCTTGACAGAAAAAATAGAAAAAAAACATAAATTTGAGTAAAAATTGAGCATGAGCATGAGCATGGTTGACTGCCAATGAGCTGCTACTCCGTTATTGACGGATCAGCTGAAGTTAAACAATGAATCAAAAATGATCAGTGGGAGCCAACCATCCGTTCACTGTTTAACCTCTGAAGATCCCTACTTTATTAGTCAATACCGGCGCCCTCCCAAGAAGCCTGCAGTTCAACGAAAGGGAGGAATGTTAGTCCGATAGTTGAAGTTGCAGACTCATCAAGCACACAGTTTTTCGCTATATACTTGTTGATACCGCTTGAGACCGTTGAATCCACAGCATCTCCTTCAAGCATCACATGATTATTATTTTTTTGGGTTAGTAGGATAAGGTATTGGCTTTTCGATGCCTCCCGAGCTACGATGCTATGGGGAGGACTTTCATAACAAACCCGTCGGCGAGCCTTCTGAGCAACGATGCTATGGGAAGGTCTTTCTGGTTAACAAACAAAGTCACTCACACACAATTATTTCACTCCACTTTTAATTAATCCAAAATGTCAGTGCGTCTTTCGATCATTATATAGAAATGGCTTTTTCACCATAAAAAATAAAACCTTAATCGAAAAAAAATATACACAATTTACCCGACGCCGTGCCTTCCGATCAACGATGATATAGGAAGGGCTTTGAAAATCACAAAACAATTAATTAAGATCACAAAAAAAAATCACAAAAAACACCAATTACTCAACGAAAATTACGCTCAAGACACAAACTATTCAGTAAGTCATGCTATTATTCGATTACCACAATCACTCACCCCATACGAATAGCGACACAAAAGCACACAAAAAAAATAACCTGAATAATCACGACTTCGCGTCCACACTTCCAGCGCACCAATGATGCTATTATTCGATTACCACAATCACTCACCCCACACGAATAGCGACACAAAAGCACACCAAAAAATAACCTGAATAATCACGACTTCGCGTCCACACTTCCAGCGCACCAATGATGCTATTATTCGATTACCACAATCACTCACTCCATACGAATAGCGACACAAAAGCACACCAAAAAAATAACCTGAATAATCACGACTTCGCGTCCCCACTTCCAGCGCACCAATCAGAAAAAAAACCATAAATTTGAGTAAAAATTGTGTGAAAACACACATTTATTATATATTTCTGACATCGTTAGCATAGTTAGCATAGCCATAGAAGTTTAAAAATAATTTGAATTTTTTTTTGCAAAAAATTGCAAATAAATAAAATCATTTAAATTATTAAATTACAAGAGAAGATTTTTTGCTGAAGCGAGTTAATTTTTGTTGGCTCTATTTCCCCAACATTTATCGATAAAATTTCAACCGAAAGACGAAGGCTTATTTTTTGCCAGAATAAAACCTGTTTGGCATTGAAGATGTTTGAAGACGTATGAAATGTCATTTTTCCATAACTCCTGGATAGGTTTTAACAGAGATTTTATTAAGGCTTTAAGGAGGTGGTTAGGAGTCAGTTGTAATGCCTTGAACTTCTATGTAGGTTTTGTAAATGGTAAACCTTTTTCGGAGGTCATTTTGGGTTGAAATGGAGGTTTAACGGGGTTCTGGGAGTTACGACTAAATGGTTTTAATGTTGGTTTTGGCTGATTATTTATAGCGGTTGTATCAGCTAAGATAAAGCCTACAATGTTACTTAGGCCTGGTCAGAATGAGCTCAAATTTTGGCTAGTGATGGGTCAATCTTTGATTTCAAGGGGTAGCCCAGATGAAGCTCGGATTTGGACCACCCTAATGTCCATAAAACGGCTCGTTTTTGAGCGGCTGTTATTACAAGTTTACGTACGAAAATATATTGCACTTTGGGAGACGAATTACAGGTCCAAAACTGCAGTCTCTCTCTCTACACATTTTGTCTATTTTGCAGGAGGCAAAAGCTGAGTTCGTTGCTGCTCTGCCGGTGACATCAGAGCGCATTGATGTGACAATAACAATACCAGCAAACTGTGTATTACAACGTCCAACAACTTTATGCGAACGTTTGAGGGGGGCTTGGCCGTGGGTGTGAATTTGTACCACGAACACTGGAAAAAATTAAAGCTCGTTTCAAAATTATAAAAAAACTAATTCAAAAAATCTAGCATAATTCAATCTTAATTAAAATTTAAAATTGAGAGCAAATTTGACGAAAATTGGAATCAACCTCACAAATCCCACGAATAGTTCCAGTTTCTAGGTTACGAGAACATGACTACACTGCGAAAAGATGAAACACCTCTGGCGTCCAGAAGTACCATAGAAAGGTTGTAGAACATTTTTATAACTCCCCCGAGAGCGGAGGGCCTCCGGTTGTTGGAAAATGTTATTTACATAATAATGGTTGCAGTCCACAACATTTATGCATTATGGTGATCGTTGTCGTCGACGCCGGTTGTCACCCGATGTCGTCGTGTCATCCCAGGAAGTATAGTGCAGCATTATTGCAACGAGCCAGTGATGCCATTTTTTTTTTCGAGCTTCAATTTATAGTTTCAGCAACTCATTTTCAACAAAATCAAAGAAATAATGTCAGTTTTTTTAGAAATAGTGATCAAAATATATTAAAATTTTCTGGCAACACTGCCAAAATAAATTTCCCCGACAAAATTCACAGGTGACGCGGTGGTTACCAATGCAAACTTACGCCGATGTTAACATGTTACATTCAGTACACCCAGCTCGCCCTGACGATAGAGCTTTTCCTCTTCACGTTCACCGGTACTGGCTCCGCCCTCCAAACTCTTCTGCAGTGTTGTTTGGTAAGTCGCTTTTCCGACGATCATCGAAAACGCAATCGTTTATAATTGTTTTGTGACATCATCGGAACGACAACAGTCCCGGCCACGATAGTGCGAGAGCAACAATTCGGAATATTAAATTATAAATAATTTAATTATTGCTGCATAATATTTGCGAGGAAAGTGTGCTGTAAAGTGTGGTAAATACAATTAAATATCGAAAGCGCGCCTGTTTGTTGCTGCAAGCCAACCACGTGGACACACGAGGAATGGTGCCAACGTGGGCAACAATAATTAAAATTACACAAATTTCAATCACATGGGACCGGGGAAAGTTGGCAACCCTAGAACTGACTGTGCATGTTGTACTGGAAGCGTCGTTCTCTTGCACTTGGCGTTGGCTCTGCAACTTACAGATCTAAATTAAATATTAGTTCTGTTCAGCAAGTTTCGAACGTTTTAATGGCAACTAAAAAACCAAAAACCCATTTATAATTTTGTGTAGTAATTTTTAAAACTGAATGTACTCTTCATGACAAAAAGTGACACACTTTTCAATGCCCTCCAATAGACCCTGTTTTGTTGTTCCAGTGACATCGATTAGCCGTAGAGTACAAAAGCGACCCACCCCGCACCATTTTTCAATTAAGTTTTCAAGCCCGAGAGCCTGCCATTTTCAGCGTGCGTGATTCAATCGTAATTTTAATCAAAATTTACGACCTGCTGCTGCTTCAAATGCATCACTTCACCTTAACGCCGCCGCCACACTTGGCGGTGCCAAACGCCAAAACTAAATTAATCTTAATTGAAATTCTACTGACGATAGACTAATTTTCAATTTATCCCGTGCGAGCGGTCCGCTGGCACCTATGGCCGTAAATTGGGCCTCGAAGGTGGCCGGACTCCGGGCCAGGTTGGGTTCCAATTATATCATCATAATCTGCTCCTGTGGCGTCGACGACGCGGACGCCGGCCGTCGTAATTCTGTTGATGGCTGTTGTTGCAGCATGCAGCTACTGTTGCAGAACGTGCCTGCTCTAACGCACGACCTTTGTTGTGGGATTCTGCTGGGGGAGCACTGTAAAAAAATATCGATGAACTCTTATAAATAAAAAACTGTTCAAATTCTGAGAAAAACATGAAATATTAAAAAAAATAAAATGTTACATCAAATTTAAGTAAAACACACAATTGAAACTTAAAGTTACAAAAAAGCAACTCCACTGCATTGACCGTTGGTGTGTTGATGGCTAAATAATCGAATTGCTTTGTGGCATTTGTGCCTAGTTCATCGTTGGACGAGCAGAGGTGCGCTACTGGATGTGATGATGATGCGTTAGTTCAAGGCAGTTACTACAACAAGTGGACTTGCACTCACTCGACAAAATTAGTTTCGACGCAGAAAAAAGAGGTCTCTTCTTGCTGTTGGACGCGTTGTTTAAGTTTAGTGGAATTTTTCGAAACAATAATGAGAAATTTAGTTAAACACACATTTTTCAAAAATTTGAAAAAAACAGCGTGGACGTGGAACAAAAAGAATAAAGTATGTATTCATATTAACCTTGCAATATTTTGTCGACATTTTTGTGTGTCATTTATTTGTGACATTTTTTTGTGACAATTTGTTCTTGTTCTTGTTCTTGTTCTTGTTCTTGTTCTTGTTCTTGTTCTTGTTCTTGTTCTCGTTCTCGTTCTCGTTCTCGTTCTCGTTCTCGTTCTCGTTCTCGTTCTCGTTCTCGTTCTCGTTCTCGTTCTCGTTCTCGTTCTCGTTCTCGTTCTCGTTCTCGTTCTCGTTCTCGTTCTCGTTCTCGTTCTCGTTCTCGTTCTCGTTCTCGTTCTCGTTCTTGTTGTTCTTGTTGTTCTTGTTGTTCTTGTTGTTCTTGTTGTTCTTGTTGTTCTTGTTGTTCTTGTTGTTCTTGTTGTTCTTGTTGTTCTTGTTGTTCTTGTTGTTCTTGTTGTTCTTGTTGTTCTTGTTGTTCTTGTTGTTCTTGTTGTTCTTGTTGTTCTTGTTGTTCTTGTTGTTCTTGTTGTTCTTGTTGTTCTTGTTGTTCTTGTTGTTCTTGTTGTTCTTGTTGTTCTTGTTGTTCTTGTTGTTCTTGTTGTTCTTGTTGTTCTTGTTGTTCTTGTTGTTCTTGTTGTTCTTGTTGTTCTTGTTGTTCTTGTTGTTCTTGTTGTTCTTGTTGTTCTTGTTGTTCTTGTTGTTCTTGTTGTTCTTGTTGTTCTTTTTGTTCTTGATGTTCTTGTTGTTCTTGTTGTTCTTGTTGTTCTTGTTGTTCTTGTTGTTCTTGTTGTTCTTGTTGTTCTTGTTGTTCTTGTTGTTCTTGTTGTTCTTGTTGTTCTTTTTGTTCTTGTTGTTCTTGATGTTCTTGTTGTTCTTGATATTCTTGTTGTTCTTGTTGTTCTTGTTGTTCTTGTCGTTCTTGTTGTTCTTGTTGTTCTTGTTGTTCTTGTTGTTCTTGTTGTTCTTGTTGTTCTTGAATATTTTAATCAGTTTTTTTTTGTTTTCATTTTTGTTTTTGTTTTTGTTTTTGTTTTTGTTTTTGTTTTTGTTTTTGTTTTTGTTTTTGTTTTTGTTTTTGTTTTTGTTTTTGTTTTTGTTTTTGTTTTTGTTTTTGTTTTTGTTTTTGTTTTTGTTTTTGTTTTTGTTTTTGTTTTTGTTTTTGTTTTTGTTTTTGTTTTTGTTTTTGTTTTTGTTTTTGTTTTTGTTTTTGTTTTTGTTTTTGTTTTTGTTTTTGTTTTTGTTTTTGTTTTTGTTTTTGTTTTTGTTTTTGTTTTTGTTTTTGTTTTTGTTTTTGTTTTTGTTTTGGTTTTTGTTTTTGTTTTTGTTTTTGTTTTTGTTTTTGTTTTTGTTTTTGTTTTTGTTTTTGTTTTTGTTTTTGTTTTTGTTTTTGTTTTTGTTTTTGTTTTTGTTTTTGTTTTTGTTTTTGTTTTTGTTTTTGTTTTTGTTTTTGTTTTTGTTTTTGTTTTTGTTTTTGTTTTTGTTTTTGTTTTTGTTTTTGTTTTTGTTTTTGTTTTTGTTTTTGTTTTTGTTTTTGTTTTTGTTTTTGTTTTTGTTTTTGTTTTTGTTTTTGTTTTTGTTTTTGTTTTTGTTTTTGTTTTTGTTTTTGTTTTTGTTTTTGTTTTTGTTTTTGTTTTTGTTTTTGTTTTTGTTTTTGTTTTTGTTTTTGTTTTTGTTTTTGTTTTTGTTTTTGTTTTTGTTTTTGTTTTTGTTTTTGTTTTTGTTTTTGTTTTTGTTTTTGTTTTTGTTTTTGTTTTTGTTTTTGTTTTTGTTTTTGTTTTTGTTTTTGTTTTTGTTTTTGTTTTTGTTTTTGTTTTTGTTTTTGTTTTTGTTTTTGTTTTTGTTTTTGTTTTTGTTTTTGTTTTTGTTTTTGTTTTTGTTTTTGTTTTTGTTTTTGTTTTTGTTTTTGTTTTTGTTTTTGTTTTTGTTTTTGTTTTTGTTTTTGTTTTTGTTTTTGTTTTTGTTTTTGTTTTTGTTTTTGTTTTTGTTTTTGTTTTTGTTTTTGTTTTTGTTTTTGTTTTTGTTTTTGTTTTTGTTTTTGTTTTTGTTTTTGTTTTTGTTTTTGTTTTTGTTTTTGTTTTTGTTTTTGTTTTTGTTTTTGTTTTTGTTTTTGTTTTTGTTTTTGTTTTTGTTTTTGTTTTTGCTTTTGTTTTTCAGAAATGTATGAATGAAAAGGATTTTCATTCTCCTGATTCTTAAATATTTCAAGTGGCTTTATGGTTATGAGTCCCGCCCGTGTGGATCAATCGGACCGTGCACTGGACTAATAATCCAGAGGTCGCCGGTTCGAATCCCGCGGCGAGCGCTCTAAAATTCTTTGTGTAAATATGGGTATTCGGCGCCGTCGCTTCGTGCCATACTTTCATACACTTAGGAGCCCATGGCGGCGAAGTCCTTGTACATAAAAAGGAAGACACTAGTAGTTGGTACTAGCAATGGTGGCCGACAGCTATAAAGTCAACTTCGTTTTTTTATGGTTATCAACAAAACATTTTTTAATTTTTGTTGTGCAATGAACGTTGAAAAGACTTGTAAAAACTCATAAAAAAGGCTCACAAAATACTACATGAAGCAATCCGTCCGGAAGACAAAGTTATTCCAGCACGTCGAGCGGAAGCATTTTGCTCGCACATAGCATTTCTTCCATCAATAATAAGTTCCGCTCACTCTCTGGTGGGTGCAACTTTATCTCACCCTTCGCGATTGCAGTGATGCAGTATTTCTCAGCCGGTGATAGTAAACTCATCATCGGATCGTAAGATATCTTCCTCCCGGTGTCGTAATGGTGACCCAGTTCTATTTTTTCCCACCTCTCACTCCAAAACTCCAGAGACAAAGAGCCGTTGAGCGTTATGTGGGGGAAAAGCGATCGTTCATAACGCGCAGAATTTATTTCATATTTTATGACTTTTCCCTGTGCGCCGCCACCATCGAGCAATTGAGAGTAGGAAAAACCCCGGCGATATATCCATTCAGTCGAACGCGCGGACTAAAACTGAGCCAAATGAGGAAGCCATTAAATCCAGACCTGCACTGCACTGAAGACTGAAGACTGGAAGAAAATGGCAAGTGTGAAAAAGGAAGTGAGTTTTTCCCGCCGTGTGCGGCAAGTTTTCACAGAGTTCTTCTTCAGTGTGGAGTTCGGGCACCGGATGTCGTTAAAATAGTTATCGATGTGGAGTGATAAAATTTCTTCCTTAATTTTATGGTATTGATGCAATGCAGAATTTGTGACAGTTTGGAAATGTGATGGGGAATCACTGAAGCCCGTTAAATATTGTTGTTTTCAACTGTTGAAAACAATTGAGCTCTTAACACAAATTTCAGCTGTCCAAAATGGCGTTGTAACTCCTCCAAAGGCACAATAGCCCAATTGTTCCCTGACTTGGCCTTGAGAAACATCTGCGGATCACCAGTATGCCATCAATCGACGCTGAACCATTCACCAGTTCACACCTCCGAGATGTACGTGTCGATAGTGTTGGCACTGTTCTTGCAGCTTTGCCGGGCCAAGTTTCCCCCGACTAGTTTGGCCCGCTATGGAACCGCTCTGTACCGAACGATCGATCCCGGTGTGGACCAGTTGATACGTAGTTTGGACCGCTCAACGGGCGTCCAACCGTGGGAGCTCGGGAATCTGGTGGAGAGTGACATGCGACTTCCGATGCCAAAGCTGCGGAACGGGTTGGTGGGAGACACGACCAGCTTCTTCCGGTGGCCAAACGCCACTATGGTGTACAAGATGGTTGGAAATTTTAGTGAGTTGGTGGTTTTTTGGTGATTTGATCATTATTTGTGAATTGAGTCAATGTTTGCAGACAAAACAGAACGCAACATCATTAAGAAAGCAATGCGAGAGTTCGAGAGATACACCTGCATCAGGTTTAAGGAGCGCACCAACGAGGTATCGTACGCCGCGATCGGCAACAGTGACTATGGATGCTGGGCTGACGTGGGACGTGGTCACGGGAAAACCGTCGTGAACCTGCAAACTGGATGTGCCACGGCACTTACCACACCAATTCACGAGTTGATGCACGCCTTGGGATTCTTCCACGAGCACACCCGGCTTGATCGGGATCAATACATTGACGTCATCTACGACCACATGATCCCGGATCCGTCAATCTACTACAACTTCCAGCTGGTGGAACCGTCCGAGGCCAGCAACTTCAGCGTCCCATACGACATCGGAAGCATCATGCACTACTCGCGGTACTCATTCTCCGTTAAACCCGGCAAGTTGGAAACGATGGTGGCAAAAGTGCCCTGGAACAGCACCTTTGGCCAGGGTGATACTCTGACCAAGTACGATGCACTGCTGCTGAACATCATGTACTGTGGGACTCCTCCACCTAAGGAGGCTCTTCCGGTGCCTGATAGGTGGATACCAGCGGAACCACTGGTTAGGGAGATCCCGACGACGCCGAGGCCGAAAGTGACCACCTCGACGAAAAAGCCCTGGCAGCGTAGACCAACGTTCCGCAAGATGAACAAGAGTGCCAAGGAAAAAATGGAACAAGAGTTGTGGGCAAGGTTGAGGGGATAAGATCTTCGATTTATTACATTTTCGTTAATACGTCAACTAATCAAATTTAAAAAAAAAAATGTGCATCATGTACAAGACCACGTCATCTAAACGAATTTAATTTTTTAGTGTTTTAATACCCCACTGCAAGTGCACTCACCGTAATTTCGACTTCCCAACCCCATGCTCGTCATTGCTCATGCTACCTTTCATTTAAAACCTCCGTCCATAATTGACGACGACGTCGAAGGCAAACTTGAACCTGGAAGGGAAGGGGGATCAACAATTTGCCACAAACCACTCATTTTGGTACACGTTGTAATAACTACCTGTGACTTTGTGTTCTTCCTCCGGTATGGGTAAGAATCTTCCTTCCCCCTCGTTCCCACGTGTGATGCAATACACCAGGTGCTCACAATTGTCCTCGCACCACTTCTTTTCCTGGAGCTTGAGACGTTTAGAGAACCTCCCGAAGTAATTTCGTATGCAACCGTCCCGCGTCAGGCGTCTAATGCCGGTAACGTAATGAAGGCACTGCCTCATGCTCACAAAAGGAGGAGTACGACAGTAATGGCCACCTATTCGGTCACTCCAACCCCCTCCCGTCGATTGAAGCCACGTGAATTGATGAACGATGGCGGCGACGACGACGACAACAGTCATCCCAGGTTTAATAATAATAAAACTCAATCTCCAAAACGAAACTACCGTCAACTTGGTCCTGGGTCGTCCGCGGCTGATGGTCCTTGGACGTATAGTCGTAACGACGGTTATCATATTTGGTTCAATTCTGGAGGAAACAGCAGTGTTCAAGCTTTTTGAATAATAAATTCTATGCTGAGTCAATATCGAAGTAAAAATTACGGATAAATTGTTTTTATTTATTTATTTATAACAACATTTTTAATCTTATTCATCAACAATTACACGTGTCCAGCTCGCAGATGTACCTGCTTTTGCTACCACAGTCCACATTGTTCCACTGAGTTCCACCTGCACCTCCCGCCACCAAGCAGTGCCCAGTTCCACTCAAGTTTTCCGGTTGTCCCGCAGCAAAGTTCGTATAACCAGCCCGCCTGTCAATCCGCTTATTACCGGTAATCCACACGAAGCTTCCCGGCTTCCCAAGATCCGTTCCGGCGATCCACCACGGTCCCCGCTGGTTGATGTCCTCCTGAGCGAGAGCCACCATCAGCTTTACGTCATCCAGCGCCGAGTGGACCGAGGCCAGCCGGAGTCCGTGCGCTCGGCACTTGTGCCAGGCCTCGAAGAAGGTCACCGGTTCGTCGTTGTAGACAAAGTAGCGCTGGTACGAGTTGGCGAAGCCGGCTCGAGACGAGATGCCGAGTGTGGAGTTCTTGGCGGCTGAGCTGGATGAAGCCAGGACTACCAGAGCTAGAGCCAGAACTGATGAAATAGCATGGAAAGACATTTTGAGGGTACTGAATGTTGCTTGGAGGATTCGGGCATTTTATAGTCGTTTTTGTTGGCACCATTGATGGTCTGCTTAAGTATCAGTGCTATTCTTGATTTACCGGCACACTTCTTAAATCAATCAGTACTTAAATCGGATGTGACCAATTGAAAGTGCACTTCAGAAATGAAGTGCACTTACCTAACACAGTCGTAATTCTTAATATGTTTGAAGAGTATTAGCAACCACTTATCAATTATTTAATTTAATGATTTTAAAACTTATTTTTGAAGTTTTTTTTCGTGATGTAAATCATTCCTAAATTGAGATTTTTCTTAAGAATTACAAAATGTAAGTAAATAATCAATCGAAATGATAATGGCGGCTGACTTGAAACCTGTTAATGCAAAATACAATTATTTCTTCACAAAAAAAGAAATAAAGAATATAGAGCAATTCCAGCTCAAATCAGGTATTTTTCTGGTACTTTTGTACCCGACCCTCTCCGATTTCAATGAAACTTTGTAGACATGTTATCCTAGGCCTATATAAGCCATTTTTGTGTATATGGAGCCAATAGTACTCGAAAATAACATTTGAGAAGGGCGTAAGGTATTTAAATATTTTTGTATTTTGTAATTTAAAAATTACTGTATCTCGAAGCCGTTGCGTCGTATCAAAAAGTGGTCAAAGACAAACTTGTAGGAAATTGGACGGGCTTTCTGAAAAAAATACACTGAAACAAAAATACACGCCACATCTATGAGATTTTTTGATTGTTAAGTCTAAAACTTAAATTTAAAGGTGATGTCACGATTTTTTTTCGTTCAATTAGCCTAAAATGTTACCAAAAGACTGACGAAAAATGCAGGATGGTATGTCTCTCCTAAAAAAATACAAAAATCATTTACTGAAACTGTTTTTTTGAAAAGTGCTCTAAACGTCAAAATTTTCAAAAACCGGTAGTGGCAATCGATTCTCCAGACAATTTTACATAAAAGTCTTCATATTGACCATGGTCCTAAGTCCAATCCTTGGGAAGATACAGCGGTTTTAAAAATAAAAATGTTGAAAAAACAGGTTTTTTGGTGGTTTTTCGCAATTTCTATATGACAGACTTGGCTTTTCAGTCTCGTGAATATTTTTAACGAAAAGCTCGTTCAATTTCCCATAAGTTTGTCTTTGACAGCATTTCAATTGGATGTAAGGGCTTACAGATATAAGTACCAGAAAATACCTGATTTGAGCTGGAATTGCTCTATATATAATTGCTTTTTCTACAATACTTATAATTCGTAAAAATAGAAGATTATTCATCTTCTTTTTAAAAAAAAAATCATTTTACATAACCTTCCTTAACATATAACTTGCCAGTTTGTTAATATCGCGAAAATAATTCTGCTTTGATGTTTCTCCCTTGGCACAATTAAATTAATAACGTTTAAGTTGTCTCTTGCATCTTTCTTCTTATTTAATCCATTCTACAGGTTCTGTGTTTTTTTTTGCGTTGAGTTTTCAAACTGCCTTTGCTTTGCTAATTCTCGCTTGTTTCATCGTCATCAAAACTGCTACTGGAAGCTAAGACTGACAGAACTTTCAGTTGCAATGAAGCTGAAGCTACAAAAAAATTATCGAGTAGGCAAACATTAAATCATTACTGCACTCTGAAATTGTACCACTTTCGGATGATTATGACATGCATTCAGTGCAATAAGAGGCAAATAAATATTTGTAAACTAATTTTGCTGATAAAATTGTATCTCTCTTCTCACTTTACCTAATCTGAACCTTTTTGACGTACTGGAAATTTCTTAGATAAACTCAGAGACATAAACTTTGAAAAATATGTGCCATGGCTTAAACAACACGTATGAAAAAAAATTAACATTTCTTGCATTAATTTTTATTTTTTTCGAGATTTGGCAACTAAAACCTAAAAAATCCTAAAATATCCAAAATCTGATTCAAACTCACAAATTCTAGTTGACTTTTGAAATTCTTATCAAAACTTTTCACAATTTATACATTGACCCATACATTGACCCTGAACCTAATCGAATGCGATCTGTCTTAATGAAAATATTTAGTTTAAATTATATGCCTTAATATTTTTTAATATAAAAGTGTAAAACTGCCATTTTCAATGCTTTAACTGTACAATTTTTCGTAACGTTTAATTTATTTTTTTGTTATTTTTTAGTTCTTGCTGACTCGTAACTTGTTTAACTGAAATATAATTTGTATTCAGACACTTTTTTACACCTTTTACGAGTTGTCGTAATTATAATAAAAAGTGTTTTATGGTAAAATCACGAGTTTGGTAATTTTTAATCATTTTTTATTTTTGAAGTTTTCTTGTTATCCTGTAAATCTCAATCCTATTCTTATGAAAGTTATTTAAGTCTTTTTTACATTTACATTATTACATTAGCATATTGTAAAAAAAATGTTTCCATTTTTTCGCTTCATTTTATAATTAAACTCTTTATTTTTCATAATCATTTATGAATTTAAAGCAGGAGTTTCCAAAGTTTTGAAATGGCGGGCCAAATTTGAAGCTAATATGAGCTTGCGGGCCGAATGTGGAAAATTGATTATATTAAAAAAAAAAAGATTTCCTCTTAAAATATTAAAACATCAACCAGTTGAAGTAAACTACATTTTTAGACAACTGTTTTTTTTTGCTAACTGTTTTTTTTTTAAATGCAAATAATGAAAAATATCAATTCAAATTAACAAATCTAAATAAAGCAAAAACATATTATCCATAAACTTTCTATTGCGTTTTTCATGTCATACCAAAAATTGGAATTTGGTTAGGCAACTGCAAATATGTGTCTAACGGCAATGTTAATTTCACAAATATAATGAAAATGAAAAAGAAACGTTTTTTCAATGCACTTGTGTTTTCAATTAAATTTTTAATAATTTTGAAAAAAAAATATTTGAAATGGGTTTAAAAAAATTATGTAAGGGCGTAATTTTATTTCTTTATAAAGGGCAAACTTATGATGACAAATCGTTGCGAAAAAAATTTCTTCAATTATCTCTCCAATTTCAACCAATTTTAATCAACCTGAATTAGATAAAAGTCACTATGATTTGTAATCTTAATGTCACGAGATCGAATCCTGAGGTAGGAGTTTTGCTAAGTGCAAAATATGATTAAAGCTCAGTCTATAAGAAAATGATGCGTTTTGACTTTCAAATTAACATGATTTACTATTTATCATATCTTTACAATGTTATGCTTCAGTCAAATTTGTATGTTTCAAACTTATTTTAAAATATGTTTGACGAATTGCAAATTTGCAAAATTTACTTTTTTCAAATTGTTTGAATGAAATAGATTAATTAGCTAAATATTTGTGTCGTATAGTCAAGAATTCGGATAAATCATTAGTTTAGTTAAAAAATATATAAATATAAAACAATTTTACAGATGGGTCAAAGGAACATTTTACATGATCATCTAAAATGGGTCCGCGGGCCACAAAAATCACCTCGTGGGCCACGTTTGACTCGCCACCCATACACAGAAAAAAAAAATCATGGTAATATTACATCTGGGAAGGAGTACATCTTTTATGTCAGAAAAAAGGTGTAATTTTACCTCAGGAAATGTGTAATTTTACCACTTTTCTGGTGTAATGTCACTTTTTTAGTCTAAAGTGAGGTAAAATTACATCATAAAAGAGGTAATATTCAACCTTCCAAAATTACAGCTTCCAAATTTACATTATTTTTTTCTGTGTACTTTGTTCACCCCTGATTCAAACAAACAATTTAAAAAAAGAAGAAATTCTAACTAAATTCTAATTTTATATTTTTAAGCGCTTAAACGAAATAATTTAAACAGGATTGTAGATTTATTGGACCAGTGAAGCATAACACTAGTCACAGTAAAAAAATAACATAGTAATAATACATCTGGGAAGGGGTACATCTTTTATTTCAGAAAAAATGTGTAATTTTACCACTTTCTCGTGTAATGTAACTTTTTCAGTCTAAATTGAGGTAAAATTACATCATAAAAGAAGTAATATTGCACATTCTAAATTTACACCTACAAAATTTGTTTTTCATGTAAAATTTTTTTCTGCGATTTTAACCAAACTAAGATTTTTTTTTATTTTTTCAAATTTAGAAAAATATCGCGAAAGTCACTTTTTTATATATGGTATAAAATAAATATTTAGTGAGAAGGGGTCATTTTATAAAATTTCGTTAGTTAAATGAGATTGAAAGAGGACAATTTGTTTAAAAAAAATATGTTTCTGAAATGGTAACTTTATCGAAAAATTATGTTTGACAATTATTTTTAAATAGAATACATTATTATAAGAATTGCCTATCTTTTAAAGAGATTAGCTATTTTATTCCTAAAAGTATTTAAACACCAATCACTTTGCCAAAACAAAACAATGCAATTCTGATTGTTGAACCATGATTTTTTTTCAATATTTGCTCAAATATTGAATAGAGATTTGCATGAACGAATCAAATGAAATAAAAAAATGTGTTGTTTCTGAAAGAAATCAAGTTTTTAAAATAGTAAAAAATTAAAAATCTTCATTTTCAATTGATTTCACTAAAATCTTTAAGCAAAGATTGAAGACCTCTGTCAGTTCCACCTAAGAGCCAGCAGTAGCGCAACGCACACCTTTCAAGCCATCCTCCGCAACTTCCCGACCCAACCGAGAGAATGTCGTAATGCCCACCTTAAACGTCTCTTCACCCGAAAAAAAAGCTGCTGCTGCTTCGGAAGAAGCGAGAACCTCGGTGTGCGGGGTTGAGGTGGAGGTAGATTCATAAAGGAGTAATGTCTGTAATTACCTCCCATAATAATACGCTTAATCATACGGGCAGGTCTCCCCCCGAAAGCGCAACTTGGTCACAACCAAGTGAAGTGAGGTGTACTGCTGAAGGAGTAGTAGCACATCAGCGTGTGGTACCTTCTGGCCAAGATGATGTGGTCGCGCCGCTCCAGGTCCTCGTCTGGCACCGTCCAACCGGGGGTCTTTTCCTTTGAAGCTTTTGTGTGAGAGGGGGGGTTTTCCTAGGGAGCCTCTAGTGTTGACAGGAAGTGAAAAGGTTCAAAAATTGAAGGTAGTTAACAAAACAGTTCTTCAGAATTGAGTTGTGTTGCTTGTCCTGAACAGACTCCCTAGTTCTACCCAGCCTTGCCGGCCCGTATCGGCCGAGCTCCGTACAAAGCTGCTTTTAATACTTTTATGAATATTTTTATTGGCTCCGGCGTATTACACGGAAGAAAGCCTCAAGGACCGAACCTCAGCCAGCGATGGTCAGGTGCTTTCGGAAGAGCCTGTGCTACATGTGGCTAATAATGCGTCCCGGCGAAGAATGCGACCGGCATCGTCTTCTCCGAGCTCTGATATGATGGTAGAAATGTGTTGTTGTTGTTTTTTTTTGGGGACCCCGTAATCAGAACACTGACTGACAGGAAGGACAACCCCTCGATGTTCTTGACGTGTTGTGTTCTTTTGTGTCCTCTTGAAGGCAAGCCAGATGTGTGGTGGGACGATCCGTGGACATATGCTACCGTTGTTGTTGGAGATTGCTGCGTATACAATCTTGTAGGATCATTTGAGCAGGGGTTTGGAGATATTCAATTACTAGAATGATGCTTTATTATGGGGCTGAATAATGCAACGATTAAAGTGATTACTATAAAGATGGTGGATTGAATCACGTGGATATATTGAGACATTTTACGTCAAGATGGAGAACTCCAATCGAAATCATTTTTGCAATAGCTCAGAAAGAACTTTCCTTTATTCAAAAATGCTAATAGCAAAACTTTTCCACCAAACAGCGCACAAGTATTCTTCCGCGCAATCAATCTATCTCCATTATTCAGGGATTAATCTCGCCCGTACATCGAAAGCAAAATTTCCAACATTCAGGCAAACCCACTTTTCCAATAACTTTATCGAAGTCGGAATCTGGAGTGAGCAGTTGGATTATTTTTTCCAAAAGTTGACATTCAACACAGAAAAAAGGAACGCTCCAACAAGGTAAAACTTGCACCTCACAAATGATTGCGCTCCATTTGAGAGCGAAGAGCTGCTGCTGCTGGTGGCCATGAGTTGCAACTCGGAATCAAAATCCGTCGGGGAAAACTTTTCCTTCGTGCAGGAAAACCCTTGCGATGGCTTTCGATCTGCCAGCGTTCGTTAGGATGCGCATTTTCCTGGTTCAAGTGGGTGGGTGAGGGCAGATTGCACGTGAGCTTTTCGGATCGATTCCTTTCCAGTAACGAAGGAGAAGGGTCCATCCGAGAGGGAAAAGGATAGAATGTAAAACAAAATTTATAATTGAATTTCGTCAATAAATAGTACCCGGAGAAAGTTTTGGTCGCTTCCCTCAGCTAGAAACGGGCTGCAACTTTTACCCCCCCAGAAGACTTTGGACAGAAATCCATGTCAATAAATTGAAAGTTTTCTCCGGAGGATTTGACAATCTGGAGCTTCTTTCTTGGGCTGCGAAGAAAGGACCCATCCCGAGTGGAAGATGGTCCAGCGGCTGAGTGGAGCGTAGTGGAGAATTTCGTCTGTCACAAAAGTTTGGACAAGTTTCTTTTTTTGTGCGAAAGAGAAAGGCAGCAGTGTCCAGAGTGTAACATCGGTTCGGATTGGAAAATAGTTTTTCTCCCGGAGGTTGATTTCCATGTCTTTGCTTTGTAGATTTTTTTTGTTAAAGTGGACGAAGATTTTTAATTTTATTTTTTTCAGTTTCATTGATTCTAGTTTTGAAAAAAAAATCTTTATTTCTCTTGTTTCATTTATTTTTGTTTGATTGTTTTGTATTTTTATTTGCATTTATCTTGTTAAGCTTATAATTGTTTCTAATAACATTTAGATTATTAAACCTTTTCCTAGTTTTTTCATGTTTATACGGCCACTTCTTATTTTTTTTGCTTTTTGCACATTTGACTGTGGAACGATAGCCTTATAATATAATACATAACAAAAATATCTGCAAACTAATTTTTACATAAAATATAAAAAAAAGTTTGTGAAAATAACAGTCAAAATTGACCCAAAAAATACATTTTTAAAACAAATCAAACATCCAACCAAAAATTTTCATAAAGTTTAGGAGTTGGTTGAAAAGTTACGTCCACCCTACTATTTTTGGGATTTTTTTAGTAAACGTAGAATTTAATGAACAAAAAACCGCATTTCAAGAACATTTTATCCAGAGCAGCAAAACATTGCTTCCAAATTGCCTGTTCCATAATTATGGGATGTTATTGTCCTCCCAAAATTGTAGAACATCTGAACTTAACTGTTATTTTCTCAAAAAATATCAGTCCCTTGATTAAAACACAACGCTTGAATTTCATTGGTTCCAATGTGTGGCATTTTTTTTTGTAAAAATATGTACTGGAGAAAATCAAAGTTGGTTTACATCCGTAAGTTAACGTGTTCCGAAATAGTGGAATTCCAAGGTCAATGTTTATTTTTTAAACATGATATAAAACGTAAAAAAATTACAATTGGACCAATCAAAAGATCAAAAGAAAAGCTTCACATCAAGGTAAATGCAATTAATTATGTTAAATTGTGGCTGGTACAAATCAAGGTTGTTAATCGATAAAAAATATCGATGATAATATTATCGTCTGACGATAATGATAATGGTTATTGTTATCGTCGGGGCGATAACGATAATCTATCGTTATCGTTATCGTTATTTCGATAATCCTATCGGCGATAAGATGGATGATGGGAGATAACTCATTTCTAAAATCTTTTTAAAATCTAATAATTCAACCGTATCCTGTTGAATTTTCAATGCATTCACTTAGACTATATTTTTAGAAACTGTAGTAAGTTTGTAAGTATAAATATGTACTCAAAATTGTTCCAAAATACCGATTTGATTTCGAAAATAATCTAATTTTCATAATTTGCACTATGGGAATTAAACAATGCGAAATTTTTTATGCTTTTTTTCACTTTATTAAAGTAATTTCGTAAAATACTATTTTTTCAAAATACCGTATTTTTGCGAAAATACTCAAATTTTCATTATTTGCAATAAGGGTATTAAACGAAGCGAAATTTTGTATGCTTTTTTTATGGTTTTTTTAAGTTCTAAATTTTTTACAAAATGCCGAAATTTAAAAAAAAAATCTAAATTTGTTAAATACCAAATATTTTAAATTTGCATTATGGATATCAAATGTTGTATTTTTTCACTTCATTAAAGTTTCTTTGTAAAATACTAAAATTTTCACGAAATACCGTATTTTTTAAGAAAATACTAAAATTTTCATAATTTACACATCGGTATCAAACGAATTGAAATTGAGTGTGCATTTTCAATTTATTGGAGTTTTTTTTTGGAAAATACAAAAAAAAGACAAATTACCGTATTTTTTCGAAAATACATAGCGAAATTTTGTATGCTTCATGCAAACAAATTGTGTACGCTTCATACACAATTTTGCGTTGTTTGATATTGCAAATTTAAAAAACTCGAGTATTTTAGAAAAAATACAGTATTTTGTGAAAATATTAGCATTTTACAAAAAAAACTCTAATAAAGTGATGAAGCAGAAAAAAAACGCTTCGTTTACTACCCATATTGCCAATTTTGAAAATTTGAGTGTTTTAGAAAAATATTGTATCTTGTGATTTTTTTTTTCAAAAAGGTAACATAAAGTGAAAAAAAGCATACACAATTTTGCTTCGTTGGATACTCTATTGCAAATTTTGAAAATCTAGTTATTTCGAAAAAAATCGGTATTTTGTGAAGAATTTTGAGTACATATTTTAAATATTAGTGAAACGTATTTTATTTCTTAGTGAAAGCATTGAAAATTTATCATGATATGGTTGAATTAGGTCGATTTAAAATGATTTTAATAATGGGTTTAACCCACGATAATATCGATAATATTATCGGCGATAAGGTTTTCGCAGAAAAAACTATAGAAATTTTGATAGGTTATCGTATTCGCCCCGATAATGTTATCGTTAACAACCTTGGTACATTTTTTTTAAATATGACTTCAAAATGGATGTGAATCAAGTTAATTTTATGGCAGGATAAGTTTATCTTAAAATATTTAACAGGAACTGGCTGCGTTTTTGTTAGTTCAGATTAGATTAACAAGAACGTTTTGAATTTTGAATCTTTAAAATCATTTTTTAAATACAATTCAATTAAAAAAAAAATCAATAAAAATATAAATATTTTTTAGAAAGCTTATATTCGCTTATGAGGAATATTTTTACCCTTTTATTTTTGCCTTCCTCACTGAGGTAAGACTATAATACTGCTCTAAAAATGAACTTTGTATAAAAACGTCGTAGACCCACCTTCATGTATACATATCGACTCAGAATCGAAAACTGAACAAATGTCTGTGTGTATGTGTGTGTGTATGTATGTATGTGACCAACAAACTAGCTCATGTTTCTCGGCACTGGCTTAACAGATTTGACCCGAACTTGTTGCATTCGACTTGGTTTAAGGTCCCATAGATCGAGTTTTATAAAGATTGAAGTTTCGATAATAGTTCAAAAGTTATGTATAAAAATGTGTTTTCACATATATCCAAATCTCACTTAAATGTATGTAAAATATGTCCGGATCCACCATTCGACCCATCGTTGGTTAGGTTATCAAAAGACCCTTCCAACAAGTCCAGAACATTGAAGATCTGGCAACCCTGTCTCGAGATATGGCCCCTTAAGTGATATTGATGAACTTTTTGGAAGCCGGATCTCACTTAAATGTATGTAAACTATGTCCGGGTCCATCATCCGACCCATCGTTAGTTAGATTATCAAAAGACCTTTCCAACGAGTCTAAAACATTGAAGATCTGGCAACCCTGTCTCGAGATATGGCCACTTAAGTGATATTGATGTACTTTTTGGAAGCCGGATCTCTCTTAAATGTATGTAAACTATGTCCGGGTCCATCATCCGACCCATCGTTAGTTAGATTATCAAAAGACCTTTCCAACGAGTCTAAAACATTGAAGATCTGGCAACCCTGTCTCGAGATATGGCCCCTTAAGTGATATTGATGAACTTTTTGGAAGCCGGATCTCACTTAAATGTATGTAAACTATGTCCGGATCCACCATTCGATCCATCGTTGGTTAGGTTATCAAAAGACCTTTCCAACGAGTCCAGAACATTGAAGATCTGGCAACCCTGTCTCGAGATATGGCCACTTAAGTGATATTGATGTACTTTTTGGAAGCCGGATCTCTCTTAAATGTATGTAAACTATGTCCGGGTCCATCATCCGACCCATCGTTAGTTAGATTATCAAAAGACCTTTCCAACGAACATTGAAGATCTGGCAACCCTGTCCCGAGATATGGCCCCTTAAGTGATATTGATTAACTTTTTGGAAGCCGGATCTCACTTAAATGTATGTAAACTATGTCCGGATCCACCATTCGACCCATCGTTGGTTAGATTATCAAAAGACCTTTCAAACGAATCCAAAACATTGAAAAACTAGCAACCCTGTCTCAAGTTATAACCACTTAAGTGATATTTATGTACTTTTTTGAAACCGGATCTCACTTAAATGTATGTAAACTATGTCCGGATCTGCATTGCGAAATATGCATTTATTAGGCAATCAACTATTCAAATTTGACCAAAATGGGGTCGCAGAACTCGAATTTGATGTTCAAACCAAGAAAAAGAAAAGAAAAAACAAAAAAAAGAATTTGTTCGTGATTCGCTTATCCGAAGTCCCATATAAACCTTCGGATAATCGAACTTCGGATAATCGAAACTTCAGATAAGCTAGACACCGGATAATCTAGTCTGAACTGTAGTTGAATAATTTTCTAATTTCGTTAGGGTTCGTTTTTCAGAGTTTGTAGTGTTAGATTTCCTCTTTCGAATGCAACCTGGCGCTTAAAATTTGGCCAGTGCCTTTTTGAGTTATTTAAGTTTTAAATTTGCATTTCTTACCTTCAAAGGGCTGTAACTTTTGACCCTGATGTTCAAAAAGACTTGTCAAAAAAATAAAAATGTTTGTTTTTGAGAGTTCAAAAAGTAATCCGAAAATCACTTTTCTCTTAAACTTTATCCTTAATTGCTACATTAAAACTGATTCTTTAAGTTTGGTTGAGATGCTTCCTCCAAATTTGGTCGTAAAAGGCGTAGATTACGAGAAAAAATTATGGTGGTTATGGTCGTTAAAGATGCTTGGATTGACAAGCCCAAAATCTTTCTAGAAGACGAAAAAATTCCCCTAAATATTCCTGAAAAGTTAGATTTTCAAAATCACCCTAATCAAAACTTGCTCTTTTTCATTTGCAACAACTTTTCTGAAGACACTAAAGCACCATAACTTCACAATTTTTCGGATAATCCATTTTCCACTTTATTTTGCGATCTGGACCACTGTGCATTCTTTTGTTGATTGGATTTGATAAGATCATTTTTTTATTTTGTTGGGCGCTGTTTTGAAAATATTCTCATTAATTTTTGTTTCAATGCTGGATCTAAAGTTATAAATATTTTACTATTCTGATAGTGAGTGTATTGTTGCTCTCGGGCAACACCATCTCTGATTCACGAGATTCGTTACATTTCTCCTCTAACTTGCACAAATCCCGACTCCCGTCACCCTGTACGTCCGACCAACCAACTCGACACACAATCCCGTGTGAGGTGTCATGTTAATCAAAATTTATTCGCTTGTACGGACACGATGGCCGCGATGCTGTCTCGGTTCCAGGTGAGTTTGCAGATTTGTTCCAGAGATCCCGTTCGCGATACGCGGAACACACTCACTCTCTTCATGCGATTACATGCATGTTAGTTGTTGATGATCAACGATGATGGCGATATCGCCCGGATCTTTCAGCTACAATTAGCACCATGTTTCGCAGCGTGTCTTTTTCGTGGAATTCTTTGTGAGCGGTACAAGTTTTGCATTTGAGCGGTGGAGAAGTGCCAGTTGATTTGATGAGATAAAAAGAAGCCAAATTTAAATAATTATCATAATTTTAGCGAAGGCTCGAACCTTGACACGGCAAGTGCTCTATCAAATTTGTTTATTCGCCAAAACGGCAGCAGTCAGTTGTTTGGCTTTCCTTTCATTCCGATTTAATCACCTGGCCTTAAAAAGTCAAGGTTCAATATCTCACTTTGGCCAAATACTTAAAACGGGCAGCCACCGAACAGCGGCAGCGCTCGTTAACAGCATACGAAATAGTTAGCTGGGGTAAATTGTCAATGCTGTATTTTTTAATTTATCTAAATTCCTTCGATTATTTGCGAAACTTTAATAATTGAACGACAAAAGCGTTTTTTTGTTTATAAGATGTGACTTTTTTCAGAATTTTATTTTTGCTGAAGACATCAAATCGATCAGAATTTTTTTTCGATACTTTTGATCTTCAAAATTCAACATTTCTTGAAAATTTGGATGCCTAAAAAAATGGTCAAGGTGGTAATTATTTAAATTTAGTTCTTTTGTGATCAGTAATCGGTAATTGTACCTCTCAAAACCCCAAAAACCGTCAATTTCAAAAGTCCCACACTGCCCATGTTCGCATAAATGTCCCATATGCAAAAACAGCTAGCTGAGAAAAACGCATTTGAAGTTTGTCCCACACATAAGGCTACGTGTTAAGTTTTCACGAAAAAACTGGATTTCCTCCTGATTTCTAGAACAAAGTACTGGATGTTATAGGCTCTTTTGAAAGAGCACACGATTTTGAACCAAACTGCATCAATAACTCAAAAGTGATGAAAATGCATATGGGACATTTATGCGATCATGGGCAGCACAGTAATCAACCAGAAGCTGCATCAAAACTGGCCACTCGTCAACCTCTGACATTGGGGTCCAGCCTCCCCACTTTCCCCTCCCGATCCCCCTCCAACAACTGCCGGTAATCATCTCACACGAAACAGTCACACATGATTGCTCCTCCGTCGTACTCTCGCCCCAGGTTCTTATCTAACGCCATAAATCTGGGGGCCGCCGGATTTCTCATCGTGAGGCGCGTAAAACCCACTCGACGTTTAAAATTTTTAACGACTTTTTGAAGGGGGGGAAATCCAGTACTGGCCTCACTGTCCAACGGAGGCAGTGCCGGCAGATAAAACAAATTGTGTTTAGTGTGAGTGTGCGTGTGATCATGATTGAATTAATGCGTGATATGGACGTGTCGCACGTCACTTGGGTTGTCACATCATAGTTTTTGTTATTTCTAGCACAGCTTAAGGCGGAGTTAATCAGTGCTATTCTAGGTACTGGAGCAATAAAGAGACACAATTTTAATATGTTTATGGTGATGAAAGATGCACATAAATTTGCTTTCTAAATGCGTTACGTCGTTGGTAGTAGGCTGGAAGAAAGTTGTTGATCTAACAAGGAGGCGTTGACAATTTATAAGTTCAAGATTAACCTTAAGACATTTCCTTAAACTGGATTTTATGGGATTTTGTTAATAGTGTGTACCGCACTAGTACCTACATATCAGGGATGATTAAAAAGTAAAAATCTGAAATCTGAATCTGAATTTGAATCTGAATCTGAACTAAAATAAATGTAATCAAGATTATTCATATTATAAGCTAATACAATGCAATGCTATCACAATTTTATTCAGTTCATCATTTGAATGTTGGGAGTCGAAAAAAGTTGGATCGATCCGTGTAAAGTATAATCAATTTAAGGCCTTGAATGTTCAGTGTAAAGGAGGTAGCGACATAATTTAAATAATAAAGATTTCTTCAATTATTTAGGTCACACACCAGCCTGAACCAATGGTGGAGTTGGTTTCAAATAACTATATAAAAAAGATAGAGTTTAGCATTTTTTCCAATTTGTGATTTCAAATTTTAGTTAAAAAAGCTTAAATATATGTTACAGTAAACAACCACTGCTGCAAGAATTTTTATTAGTAGAATATTTTTTATGTACTTACTTTACTTTACTTTACTTATACTGCTCGTACAACCTCCAGATGCGCTGCCACTGGACTCGGTCCTGGGCTGCTACTCTCCAATTCCGCTGCGGGACTCCCACACTTTCCAGATCTTCCTCCACTTGGTTCAATTTTTTATGTACATACTTTTTTTAATGTTATGCACCTCTTTCCCTTCAATAATCCTCCAAGTATTCAAAAACAAAAAAAAAAACAAAAAAAAGATGAAGTGTAAATAAATGATTTTTAAACATGAATTTCCTCCGTTTTATTCCTCCACTTTCAAAAAGTTTGAAAAAATTTGAAAAATTATAGATACAACAAATAATTATGAATAGTCCCATTTTCGTAAAACAACAGTTATCAGTTGAAGATTCAACATGTTTAAATATGATTGCTTTCCCTAAAAGAGCACGCAGCTAGCAACATCTAAACTTAGAAACATGTACCCTCCCTTTAAAGGCTTATGAATTGATCTCAGTTGAAAGGTTCTCCAAATCTCTGAATTGCAAATGTAACATCCTGGAGCAGAACTGTTAAATTCTAATAAACACCAATTGAATTGAATTGAAAATATGATTGCTAGACAGCTGTATATGGATAAAATTTAATGCCATTTTCGAGGTAATTTAAAAAAAAGTTTCACAATGTAGATGAAAAAGTGTTAAATAGAATTTTAAATTTAACATTAAATAGGTTTTGGGAATTTTAGAAAGATTTTGTGTTATATTTTGAACTAATTTTACTCAAAATATTTAAATTCGATCAACATACAGCCCTTGAAACCAAGCAAAAAATCTCAACGTTTTCACAAAACAACTTTTCATTGCATTTGTCGATTTTTTTTTTTGAAATTTTGCTCATCGAATCCTTGCTTTCAAATAAACCATTAATTGAGGGCTGTTCAGTTTCTGATTAATTTTATGTCTTTGACAAAGGCTGTTTATGATCTAGACAATTTAAAACAAACTGTTTCTATTTGATAATCATTGATTTTTGAAGTATCTTTTCATCAATTCATTTATTTTATAATAAGTTCTGGTGACACGGATGATTAACAGACTTTTTGTATTTATTGAAAAAAAGGACATTATTATTTTTTTTTCAAAAATACAATTGAAAACATGCATAAAAATAATAAGATGCCAAATAGATATATGTTCCATTTTTATTTAACACCTTCGTCATCTTCCAAACTACTGTCCAATTAAAAGGGTGTTCCAGAATTTGTGTATCTGAGGAACATTTTCAACAAACACATTTTCAAGTATCTTTGGTTTAGCAAGAAGGCTAGAAGAGCAGAAGACTTTTTTGTTTAGGCCAATGTCAATTTTATTTAATAAAGTTTTTTATCCATCTCCTTCCAAAATTTACCAAAATAATTAGTTGTACAAACAAATATTGTCACTTACAAAATGAATTTTTCACTCATTATTCATTATCAATTAAATTGTGATACATTCTACTTGAAAACAAAATTAAAATTAGGTTAGTTTAAATTATTTTTTTATTTTCCCTCCACCCTCTTCTCCTTGTCCATGACCGGAGCTGAGGTCTACTCTGCTTTACACATAAAATTCGATAAATGCTATTTGCAAAGCTACAGGTAAAAATAAGTTTCGTAAAAAATGCCTACTGGAGACTGTTTGGGACAGAAAAAATCCAAAACATGTTTGTAATTGCTCAATTATTAACCAACCAGTTGATCACTGTCAGTTTTTAATCGCTTTGATTCGATAATATTTCGCCTTTGAATTTTTTAGTCTTTCCACATATTTTAACTCATAAGTCATAAAAAAGAGTGGTGGGGGGTGGTGCGGAAGGGGAAAATAATCATAAATTGGCTAGAAAAATCAAGTATTATGTTAGTACGATTCAGGATTTTTTTAATATAAAGAAAAACTCATTACTCGAATGCCACTTTTGACTTTTTGTTCCGATACGTGAATAATAGAGTAGCTTCACTTTGATCCACTTAGAATTTTGATATCTCAGGCAAGTAGGGACAAAATTTCCTACACACAGTCTAAAACTACATTGACTTTCATGAAGGAATTTTTAAAGGAGACTTAGGTCACATCCGTAAAAAATTGTTGTCGTAGGGTTAAACTCTGAAAAAATCTTGGAAATATTTGATTCTTCTTTTTGGTTGTATAGCAAAACGGGGGAGCAGTCATTCAAAATTCCAATTACAGTTAGATTATTTGTTTTCAAATACTTCTAAGAATTAAACCAGAAAAATTCAATTTGGTTGAAAAATGGCTGAGCTATACAAGTTGTAAGAAAGCTTAATATTTGCGAATTTTATCAAAAATATAAAAAAATGTCTGCATTCTCAAAATCGTCAAAAATTCAAATTGCATCAAGTCTTACTCAAAATTTGGAAAGTGTCTTTGAAGATATACTTAAACCACTAAAATTTACCTTTTTTTTGTGAGCGGAGAGGCAATACGACACCTTTCATTTTCCAACAATCGAAAACGACGCGTATTTTATAATAATTTGCGGCCTGAAATGGGGATGGTTTGGAAATTTGACTGCCGATTTTGATTGTGTACTTGTAATATTACCCCGTAGGACAAAGTTTCACGCAAATCGAAGAGGGGTTGGGGCAACTGCTTTGTGAGTTGGTGGAGAATGACCTTTATTTAAAGAAATAAATGCAAAAAAAGACAACATAAACAGTTGAGGATTAAAATGTGCTGCAGGAATTTTCTGGGAAGTCAAGTTATATGCATTTTTCAATGAGGTCTGGTTTTGCGCACTTGTTCCGCTCATATTTTAAACGTGTTCACGGGTCAGTGATGATCAAAATCTTGAAATGTTTAGACAGAATTTGACATGCATATTTCACGCATCATGTGCTTAGCTGAAGATAACAGTGAAAAACTTTAAATTAAGTTGAAAAAAATGGTCATTTGATTATATTTTTTTTTAATTGTGGTTAAAAATAGTCAAATTCATGTTTGCATTCCTATATTTATTGTGTAACTTTAAACGGAACATTTTACCACAAGTTTGACAGTGTCATCCACTTAATTGCAATCTTACGTGTGGCGCATCTTCATCTTCTGCTGCGCAAATATTTATAACTTTCATTCGCAACGGTGACGGCACCCAGCGTATAGCGTTACGAATTCCACAGCTGCATCAAATGCATAATAATATACGCCTTAGTAAAATAAAAAAAGGCAAACACCCTGCTAGGTGACTGCAGTCTTCCACACATGTGTGCACATCAGCAGTTTCAGCCAGGCGGCAAACGACCGGCAGTACGCCGAATTACCTACAAATCATCAACGCCATGAGAAGAACGTCGAATGCACCCGCAATGCAACACACAGGAAGCTACAAATTATGTGACATTAAATTTACACGGATCGGAACGCGAAATTTTTGGTGCGCGTGCAAAATTTTGCCTGGTAGAAAAGGTCTTTTGGAAGTAACTAAAATTAATAACTACCTTTGAACGACCTAAGATGAGAGTGTGTTTGAATCGTTTGGATGCTGTTGCTTCTGGTCAGACTCTAACAACTTAGAATTATGAAATACTGAAATAGCTTCGAGGCTCACCGTTTTAAGTGTTTGTTCTCTTCTAAGGTTCTGAGAAGACTGTAATTTTGGCACCATGTTTGATGGTTGTGAACACAGACGCATTTTGCGATTCTCACCTTAAATTACAGGGTAAAGCAAAAAATACAAACAGTTATTGAGAGCAGAAAGCTAGAAGCTTCTAGCGTCAAAATTCGTTCGAAACAAAACATTAACTTTAAATTTGACAAAAAGACCAGGTTGAAGCAATATCATTTGATCTCAGTTGCACTGGAAAAGTTTTCTTAGTAAAGTAATGACTCGATTACCAGAAGTCTTGGGAAAAAATATATCCTTGAACCTTTTTTATATCGAAATTCAAGTCTCTTTATCCCCTAATGAAAAATGATCAAGTGACAACAATTAATATCAATCAATTCCAAAAAAGTGGCAACTGCTACTCTTCCATAAACCCCAATGTCCAGCTCGATAAATCTGTTGTTATTGCGTTTTTATTTGGTCCCATCGCAGCTAAATCCATCATCCAACTTTAATGAATAGGTTCTCAACTGCTAACCCCTAGTTGACAATATGCTGCAACTCTTATCCCTTGTCATTCGAGTTCCTTTTCTCTCCCTCCTAACTTCCCCCTTCATTGAATGCGATATGCTAACTTGCAGCAGCGCACTGCACTTACTGACGGCTGATGTCACTCGGCGATAACGTTCGAAAAAAATAACGAGTAAAAGAACAAAAATCCCTTCCGCTAGAATAAAGTTGGTGGACAAAAAAAAACGAACGAACGATTACGTCCCCTCCAATTAAAATAATGATTTTGTTGCACTTTCGCCTGACACCTCTTCCTTCGACAGCAAAACCGTTTAATCACAGAATGAAACGACGATCTCACGAGGAGGGCAGGATGCAAAGTAACTGTTTAAATTTCCCCCTTTTTAATTTTTTTATTGAAACTGCTTTTCGGAGGGGTTTCGCAGTTGGGCATGAAAAATTGAACATGTTTCACGGCGCGACACTTACTCAAAACCAGCAGGATCGGAAACTTGCCAAATCTTGATACACTTCTGAAGAGGTGAGAGGACCCCTCACGGTGAGAACTTGTTGTATTGTTTGTGGCATCACGTGGTTGTTTAACCGGGCATGTTCAAAGGCTGTACAAAAATTGTGAGACTTTTGATCTCTTGTGTAGTATTTAAAACTTGGAAATTCTCTGACCTTTTCAAAAGTCTCTGCAGCTTCAATTTATAAAATTTTATTTATCTTATTTGGTCTCTTTCCAGAAGAGACATACAATGTTTTATATTTGATAATAATAATCCTCAACAACCCATTCTTGCCTCTAGACAGGCTTGAACCAACCTTTGATCATCAAAAAGCTTTGAAAAGAAGATTTTTTTTTTAGAAAATTACGGACAGGAAGTTGGAATCAGGTAGCATTTTAAGTGACGCAGACTTCAACTCCTACTCAAGCTTTTCATAATTTGCTAACTCCATCTCTATTTCCGACTCCAGCTCTCCAAAACAACCCGATTCCATCGGGTCAGCCCTGATTCCAACACCGACTCCACATCCCTGATTACGGGTTTGGTAGATTTATTTTATATACCTTTGCCAATGATTTGAAAAATGTAGTTTTGGTTGTTTTATTTTGTTAAAATAAAATTGCAGTATTTTTTTGCAGTCAAAATAAAATTGCAGTAAATGATGATTGATAAAAGTTAAAAAGAAAACAAATTAATAAACTAGTGTTGGACATAAGATTCATGTTTCATGATTTTACGAAAGAATTATAAATATAACTTTCAAAATGTTTTCATTGGATTTATTTTTATTTTCAGTTGTATAAAAATGAACTATAATTGTTTTTGTCGACTGCAATTAAATACTCTGAAAACCTTCTAAAAACATTCAAATTTAATTGGTCGTTACGTTTTTTCAAAGTTTCATTCACAGCAATAGAAAGAAAAAAAAATAATAAGGCTAAATAGTTGTTATTATGCAATCCAAAAATTTTATGAAACAAAGTTTGTATAAAATATATCAATACAGTCCAGACTCGATTATCCGAAGGCCTCCCGAATCCCGAAAAAAAAATTCTTTCGCTGTCTAATTTTTTATTGTTGAGCATAGGTATGACCCCTGAACTACGCTTAAATTATTTAGAAATTTTAAATCCAAGATGGCGGCAAAAATGGCGGGATTTTATGCTAAAAACAAGAAAATTAAAAAATACGAATTTTTTTTTTGTTCGTGATTCGGTTATCCGAAGTCCCATACAAACCTTCGGATCATCGAACTTCGGATAATCGAGTCTGGACTGTATATCAATTTTAATCAAGTTCCTGAACCCTTTCGAGCCTGATGGGTCATATATATGGCCCAAATATCAAAATTTCCAAAACTAGCCTATAATTTTCGTATGGTCATAAGAATAATTTTCGCATAATTGACCTACAATAATATTTTTTTGAAAATTCAGGCCTGAAAGGGTTTAAAAATATAAACTTCAATTTTTAGTGAATAAACGCCGTAAAATCCGTTGGAAATTTAAATTAAGTTTCAGCCAAAAATCATAGTTTTTATTTTCAGAGATTCATTATTTTCACGAAATGGATAATTTTGTATTCTTGTGGCATTTTCCAATTTAATAATTGAATCTGAAAAATAAAATCTGACATCAAGAATCAAATTGAATCAAAAATAATGTTTTAAATGAATTTGAAACAGAAATATTTATTTATAAAATAACAGATGCAAATCCACTTAATACGTTGAACAAGCAATATTTGATTCCTTGAGCAAAAAAAAAACTAACTTAATCCACCTATGTGGTTGGTGCCTTCCTCACTCTTTTCCAACAATGGGTGATATGTGATATGATGGGTTTGCACACAAATTTCGTCTAATTTCGTTAAGTTCCGGAACACAAAAAACACACATATCACTCAAGGGCTCATAAGTGGTATCATAAGTGGTCATAGCTTGAGACAGGGTTGCCAGATCTTCAATGTTTTAGACTCGTTGGAAAGGTCTTCCGATTACCTTACCAACGATAGGTCGGATGATGGATCCGGACATTGTTTACATACATTTATGTGAGATCCGGCTACAAAAAAAGTACATAAATATCACTTAAGTGGTCAGAACTCGAGACAGGGTTGCCAGATCTTCAATGTTTTAGATTCGTTGGAAAGGTTTTTCGATTACCTTACCAACGATGGGTCGGATGATGGATCCGGACATTGTTTACATACATTTAAGTGAGATCCGGCTACAAAAAAAGTACATAAATATCACTTAAGTGGTTATAACTCGAGACAGGGTTGCCAGATTACCAATGTTTTGGACTCGTTGGAAAGGTCTTTCAATTACCTAACTAACGATGTATAGCATGATGATGTTTGGTTCAGTTTACTGCCAACTTATTCAACTTCAGAAAATATGCGAAAACACATTTTTATACATAACTTTTGAACTACTTATCGAAACTTCAAACAATTCAATAGCACCGTATGGGACCCTAAACAGAGTCGAATGCGACTGGTTTAGTCAAAATCGGTTCAGCCAGTGCTGAGAAAACTGAGTGACATTATTGGTCACATACACACACACATGCACACACACACACCCACACACATACACACACACATACACACAGACATTTGTTCAGTTTTCGATTCTGAGTCGATATGTATACATCAAGGTGGGTTTTCTAGCTTTAAATAAAAAGTTCAATTTTAGAGCAGGATTATAGCCTTACCTCAGTGAGGAAGGCAAAACAAATTAATTTTTACAATTATTTATTTTCTTCAAAATGTCCTATCAACATATGAAACACGATAGCTTAAAGGTTTAAAAAAGGTATAGATTAGATTTTTTTTTATCCTAAAACATTTTTTTTTGACAAAATTTATGATTTTTTTTCAAAAATTATATTTGTTTTTAATTTTAACTCTCGTACCAGTTTTTCACTATCCAACATTCAAGCTCAAAAGGTGCCATTTTTCATCCCCGAAAACATATTAAACTGAATCTATAATAAAAAATACCTATTTTTTTTCTGAAAATCCCCAATCAAAACAGTTTTGCCTTCCTCACCTTACTGAGGAAAGGCTATAAAATCACTCGAAAAATGAACTTATTAATTTGACCTCGTAGACCCACCTTCACGTATACATATCGACTCAGAATCATGTTCTGAGCAAATGTCTGTGTGGATGTGTGTAGGTGGGTGGACAAAAAAATTGTCACTCGATTATCTCCGGACTGGATGAACGGTTTTTGACCGTATTAGTCTCATTTGATCCGTCTTGGGGTCACATAGGTCTCTATTTAAAATCAGCAAGTTTAGTTAAGTACTTCAAAAGTTATACTTAAAAACGATTTTGGCGTATGTCCGGAAGATTGTAAAAAGGGTGGTTTTTGCAAGAAAACATATCATGTCATACATTTTTAGAAAGGTTTTGAAAAGACCTTTCCAATGAGCCCAAAACATTGAAGATCTGACAAACCTATCAAAAGTTAATAGCACTTAAGTGTTATTTATACACTTTTTGGAGGCCGGATCTCAGATATTTCGATGAAAATGATGTCCGGGTCCCTAATGCGACGCGTCATTATTTAGATAATTGAAATACCTTTCAAATGAGCCTAAAACATCGAAGATCTGGCAACTCTATCAAAAGTTATTACCACTTAAGTAATATTTATACACTTTTTGGAGGCCGGATTTCAGATATTGTGATAGAAATATTGTCTGAATCTTCCATGCAAACTATCGTTGGACATGTTTTTTATCAGACCTTGCCGATGAGCCAGAAATATTGTAGGTTTGCGAACCCTATCAAAAGAAATGAGTAATAAAGTTGATTTGTTAATCATGTTAAGGGGAAATGTTGATGTTTTTACTGAATGTATTGACTTTATGAATGTGAGGAAGGCACCAACCACCTAAAGGTGGATTAAGTAACGTTTTTCCAAGAAATCAAATCGGTCAGAAAATCCTTTCTCAAGATATAGATTTTCGAATGTTCACATGCCCATTTTGTATGACCAGCCTGAAAAAAAAAATCAAATTAAGAACAAAACGTGATTGAATCGTTATTCAAATAAACATTTTCTTATTTTATTTTTGCTTACTCCATTTATTTTTATTGTTCGCCATATTAACAAGTCGTTCAATTGCCCAGTTCGTCTTTGATTACATATAATAAAAATGCTGTACCAAAGTATGGCCCGCGAAGTGATATTTTGTGGCCCGCAGACCCATTTTGAATGATCATGTAAAATGGCCCGTTGACCACTAGTAAAGCGATTTTATACTTTTTCAAAATTAAGGTTTATTTTAAGCTTTTGTATGCTAATCTTTTTTATTTTTTTGTTAATAAAAAGAAACTTATGATTTATCAATATTTTGATCCCCACTTTAGGATACAAATAATTGGTTCAAAATATTTTATAATAAAACAATTTCACACGTTTCAATGTGAGTGAAACTAGTAAATATCGTCAAAACTTTCATCAAACATTTTTAGAAATATCAAAAAAAAAAAACGTTCAAGTTTGACTTAGGTAGAATTCTGTAATAGTTGCAAAAATAAAACTTTTCTTTATTAATTTGCAAGTCATATTGACCCTTTTATGAACTGAACCTTAAACTTACATTGCACTTCCTTAGGGATTCGAACTCATTACAGTTAGATAACGAATCTGATTGACTATCAACTGATTTAGGCAGACAAAATGTGGAAATCGGAGGATCAAGTTTGCAGCAAATATTTTACAAAGCTTTCGTCGATCAACCCACCCCTCCACTTTTATTAAAAAATTGGCTCGAAAAACCAGGAGCAAAAATATGTTTTCAAAAAACTTAAAAAATAAAATTTCAGTGTATTCAGCTGAAATTAATTAAATATGCAATCCTTTGCATTTAAAATCATTTGAGCATGTCTGGGTTTATTAAAAATGGTTTGAATTTTAGTGAATTTTAGATGAAATAAATAAATATTTTTTCACTTTTTTTTTTGAAAATAATGATTGCAGGTTAACTATACGGAAGCTTAAAAAATTTTCTAAAAGTTTTTTTTTCATTGAAATGTTGAAATTCTGGCTCTCAATGGTTTTTCATTAGCCACACGCAACTTATAGATGAATTGTTCAACATGTAATGTCACCACCATTTTCGAAATATAAAAACAAAACTCTATTTTTTTTTTTTTGAAAACGCAAGTACATTCAGCAAAAAACTTTTTTCTTTTCAAATACCAGAAGCAACAAATTAAACAATACCGATAGAAACCCGTTATTTTGTGGTTTCTATTATTTTGAATAGACATTTTTTTAAATAACAGAAATGTTATCTTTTACATTAAAATAACGTAATTTATTTTTTTAACAACCTTTTTTTGTAAATTTGGCGTGCAATCTCATTTGAGCTTCAAATTTGGCCCGGCCTCCAAAAACTTTCAGCACCCCTGCTGTACTACGTAACTTTGTTTTTTTTTTCTATTATAAAATGTTTAGTTGATTAAAAAAAAACTATTCAAAGTTTAAAGAATTGTGTTTAGTTGAAACGTTTTAGCGTTTCAGTTTAAGCTTTTCAAATATTTAGACTCGTTTACCATTTTAGTATAAACAGTTTTTAAAATTGATTGACACATAAATGATACAACATTCCTCCTTTGGTCAACATGCAGACCTAAAGCTTTGTATTACTTTTATCAGGTTCAACTAGCAACACCCTAATGATTCTTGAAGACAACTTTATATTCAATCTCACCCAACTTAGCTATCCGGGCAAACACCACTGTTTATTAAGAGATTAGCAGTATGATGACGAAACCGGCAAAACCTGGCTCTCGCACAGTTCCTTAACCTCACCAGCAAGATCAATAAATTCGGTAGTTTATGGTAATGCAAACACTCCTTCCAATTTCAGCACCGATTGTCTCTACCCCGCGAGTAGGAGAAATCGATTTTCATTATCGACCTGTTCGGAACTCTCCAAAACATTCCGTCTAGGCAAACGCTTCAAACTCCCCGTTAATTACTCCCCAAATAGGACGGTCCGGGCAAGCACCCACCTCCGTAGATGGTAACGCGTGATGGTCGCAAGGCGTTTAGCAGAAATTTCTTTGGATCGCGTTTATTTTTTGGAGGGATGATGATTAGTCTCTGGCGCGTCAGCAGCTTCCAACTTTTGGGCACATCTTGAGGGCACACATCTTCGTCTGGTTTGGACGGTCAAGAAGAGGGGGCCGGCACAGATCAAACGATAAATAATATTTTTGTGGGTTCAGGCAGAATTTGTTGAACCTGCCCACCGTCAGTCTGTTTCGTGGTTTGGGCAGGTTCTCCCTGGGGCGACCACAAGTCACTTTCTGCAACTTTCGAGAATTGTTGTGTTTTTGTGAAGATTAAGGTTTGGAATTGAAGCTTGAGAAAATAAAAAAAGAGTCATCAACTGAAATCCACACCTTCAACCTTTCGAACTTTCACCTTGTGATGTAACCAAGCAAAAAAAACTCAGCTAATAATACAGTCCAGGAGGTTATCAACTCTGCACATGTCATTTCCTCCATCATTTGCGTGTGGCCTGTCCAGTCTCAAGACCTCGATCATCATCGTCTCCCATTCACTTTCGTGGCGGGCTCGCGAGTCTCGCGCTAATCTCAATCACCAAATTATGCTTCATTTTGGGGGCCGATTACGAGCTGCGAATGATAACCGAGCCATGCCACACACGCACGCGAAAGATGTCCCCCGGAGTAACATCTTGGGCTCTGAACCGCACCGCCGCCGGATGGAAACAAATCATGGGGTTGTAAAAGTTTTCAATTTCGCCTCTATCTTAGTGCAACCTGTGTTTGGGGGCTGGGGTTGACAGTTCTCTGTAAAACAAAAAAAAATAGTTTAAACTTCCTGCTGAATTTCAAGAAAAAAAAAAGATTCTTGAAAAAAATAAATTAAAAAATCAATAAAAGTTGTTATGAAAATTTCTTCAAGAAAATCAACATTTTAAATAATAAAGACACCAACCGTCGTCACCACACATGACTTGCAGTGACGGATTTTTTATGCGTTATTAATGGCATCTCCATCTCCAACATCTCTCCCCCGGGCCACAGCCCAGAGGTGGCTGGAATCCGGTCACACCCCTTTGCCTGGGCTGGCCGGCTAGGCCAGTCATCACCGCAGTCATTTCCGCGCCAAAACCCGTATCTTACCCGAAAGTGTCCGAAAGCTTACCGCCTCTCTATGACATGTGAAATTCGATTCCAAATGTTCGATAACGCCTTTTGGAATGACATGGTGGGTTGACTGCAGCTTGAGGTGAGACTAGACTTGCAAGTTTTGAATTAAAATTTTGAAAAATTCGGATCAATTCATTTTGAGTTTTTGGTGTATTCTTGTTTTTTTTTTGTTTAAATCATTATAATTTATGTGATTTCAAATTAAACTAATTTACTGTTTAATTTTTCAAACTTAAATTCTTCGTGATTATTCATTTTCAGAAAATTCTTTAGTTCGAAAAAAAACCGATTTCGAAATCATCAAGTATTTTTAAATACGAAACGAATCAATCACCAAACTTTTTCTTCAACAATGCAACCCAAAAATTGATGAAAACATTCAAATCAATAAATAATCATAATCTCATCTTCTCTTCTCAAGTTGACATGAGTTATTATTTTCTTCGCCGGCAGTTTTTTTTCCTACCGTCAGCAACAAAAGCGGGACTTCAAGTTTGAGTAGGTTTCGGGTCCGAATAATAACTTGGAGAAAACCGGTGGCAAACGTTGACCGGTCGCAGCAGAGAGGACCTGTCAACTCGGCAGCAACGTAAATTCCGGTGGGCAGTAGTAAATTGGTGTGCTGTTTATTTAGTGGCAAAATAGAATGTGATGGAATTAGATTAAAGAGAAAAATTAAAAAAATATCAATTTTTAATATTTTAATAAGGCTGTTGCAAATATTTTTCAAAGTTTATGTCGCCCCCCCCCCCTCCCCTCCAAAATCGGTCCAAAAAATCAAGGGGCAAAAAAAATATTTTTTCAAAAAACTTCAAAATTTCAAAGGAAATTGAAGTCTAACCAACTGAAAACTGTTAGAAATGCATTTTCCTGCATTTAAAATCATATCTAACATGTCTGGAATCGATCAAAAATATTTTTAATTTTTGCGAAAATCCAATGTACAGCACCACAAAAAGTTTTTTTTCCGGCGAAAAAAAAATCTCTTCAATACTTGCATATTTTGAAAACTAATGATTGCAAAACAACTGGGCAGGTGTAAAATGCATTTTAAAACACTTTTTTCATTCAAATGTCGAGACCATGGCTTGCAATTTAAATTTTTATATTTTTTTATTTTTTTACTAATTACGAGAAAAAAAAATATGTTAGGCTTTACGAATTGTTTGTTTTTGAAATCATAAATTCAAAAAGAAAATTGTCTGAAAAACAAAGTTAATTTAGTCTTCTGTTCTGTCCGCGGGATGGTTTTTAAATTATTATGAAATTTGGCCCACTTAGGAGTCCTCTTGATGAGTGCTGATGACCATGTCTTCTTTTGTAAAAGAAAGTTATAAAGAAATTTGATCGAAAATTCATAAAAGGTTTTGGGAAGTATTTAAAAAGCGATGTATTATTTTTATAAAGGAACCAAAAAAGTTTTTGAAGTAACATCAGGGGTGCTCAAAGTTTTTGGATGCCGGGCCAAATTTGAAGCTCAAATGAGCTTGCGGGCCAAATGTATAAAAAAGGTAATTTAAAAAAATAAATAAATTCATTTTAATTTAAAAGGCAAAAAACTACATCTATTAATTGAAGTTTTGAGAATTTGCTGTTACTTTTTGAACATTTCCAGACTTTTTTTGATTAGGTCTTATAAACATATAAAACACAATAGCTTATAGGACCTTTTTAAAAAAAAACTCTAGATTTTCGTTATTTATAAAATAAAAGACAGTTTTCCATCAGTTTTATTGCTGTTTTTGTATTTTTTCAAATACCTAAACAACTTTGCAATGAAAAAAAAAATATAAAATGTATAATTTTCAAAAAGTGTAAGAATGGACGAAAATAAAAATTTAAGCGAATTTTCTTTCGCTCTAGATTTCTAGATATTTTTGAGTAAACCCGAACATGCTCAAATTGAAAATAAACGCAGAGGTATGAATTTTAAATTGATTTCAGCTGATTGCACATTATTTTCAATTGAAATTTGTAAGTTTGCCTGATAAAATATTTTTGTCTCTGATTTTTCGAGCCGGGGAAGAGTTGGATTGAAAAAGGCTTTGAAAAATATTTGCAACAGTCTTATTCCTCTGATTTTAACATTTAGTCTGCCTGAATGAGATGGTAGTCAATCAGATTCGTTATCCAACTGTCAGTAGTTCAAACCCCGAGATGGAAGATTTCTTAGTGCTAAATAAGTTAAAGGCTCAGTCCATAAAAAGGGTCATTATTACTGCTTAATTAATATGTAATACTTATTTTTTAACCATGATTACATTTTTTTTTACTTCAGTCAAATTTAAACATTTCATATACATTTCCAAAAATGTATGTAAATTGATATTTACTAATTTTATTCATATTGTAACGTGTGAAATTGTTTTAAATTAGAAAGATTTATGAAAATTAACAATAACATAAAATTTAAAAAAACATAACTTAAAAATAACCCTTGATTTTGAGAAGTATACAACCACGGTTTATTTTCAATTAACGGGCCATTTTACATGATCATTCAAAATTGGTCCGCGGGCCACAACAAATCACTTCGCGGGCCACGTTTGGCCCGCGGGCCATACTTTGGTCACCCCTGAGTTGCATGAATAAAAAAAAATAAAAACATTTATGTTCAAATAAAAAAGTAATACATCTGATAATATTCAAAAAATACCAACAGGCTTTAATATCAGAATGAATTCTGTATAAAACTTCGGATCTTCCTACAAGTTTTTCAAATTAAAATAATAATAAAATCAAATCAAGAATCTAGGCCAAATAAAAGCAACAAAGGATCTAGGAAAAAGTAGAAGAAACGATACTCAAAATTAAATGCTTAGAATATGGATTAATGATTTAAATAATGAGAGTACTTCATTTTGATTGTTTTTTTTAACAATTTAAATAAATAAACGTAACGTCTATACACAAAAAAACGGTAGGAGCAAAAGAAAAAAATGAAGATTGATATTTTTAAGTCTTAATAATGAGTAAAATAACTTGAATCAACATTATTTATCTATTTGCAATTAATACTGTCTATAAAGCTGGAGATATAAATTTTATTTAGAATTGATATAAACTATTATTAATTTGGTAATGCAAACAGGCAAATTGGAACTTTGCACTCAGGCCATTGCAATTTTATTTAAAGTTTAAAAGTTTCCTTAATAAATCTAGGAACAAAAAAAAATGGCTCAAATTAAACTTTTTACAGAAAAAAAACCTTGAAAAATCGTTCAAAACAAATTGTATAACTCTCATTTGTTTTTTAATGATAAAATGCATTTTAAATGTTTTAACAAAATTTAAATTGTGGAATCTCAAATAAGTAAAAGACGTAGATGTTTTGGAAAAAAGTAAACTATAAATTCATTTATGTTAAGCATTTTTTATGGTAGCACAACTGTAATATTGCATGAAGCATACCAATAAACCAAAAACTATTTATTTGATAATAATTTGTTAGTTAGCAGACAGTTAGATTCAAAGCAAAAGATCATTTATTATAATTTAGCAGAAGCAATCACTGTTATATTTTAATTTGCTGATGTTTTCACCTCTCACTCTCATTTTTTATTAAGCAAAAGTTAAATTTATGTTATGGCATTGGGAAAAAACACATTATTGATAAAGATCATTTTCTAAAAATTTTCGTTTCAAAATGTATTCAAATCATAAAAAAAACAGAAAAAAACGATAAAAGTTTCAAGCTGAAAAATCTTTAAATTTGATTATGTGTGATTTAAATGGATAAAAATATTTAATTTAATGAAAATGTTATTATTGCTTAGAACATTTTAACTATAAGGTTTTTTTAAAAGAAAAGTTGCATTAAAATATTTTAAAATCAAATTAAAAAAAATTGCATATTTATTAAATTTATTCTTTGAAACTTTTCATATTTTACAGCAAAGGTGCCAAACTTTTATGATCTGTGGGCCTAATCTGATGTTCCGGAGGCAGTGGTGGGCCGGAAATAAACATAACATTACTTTCAAACATGTGTACTTTTGATTCTATTTATTTGTATTGCTTTGTAATTGATTTTGTTAATTTTTTGCTTTTTTTTTTGTTTTTAAATTGATTTGGTCGATTTTACACTTTTTTTAAACATTCAAATTACATTGGTCGCTGCTATTTTTTCGAAGATTTAATTGATGTTTTTAAATCTTAAAATTTATTGAAACTAAGTTTGGATTTAAATCTTCTTTACAAAAAAAAAAACACGCACACTTTTCAAGTAGCTTTGCACCTTTACTCATAATTTTTACCATTATTTTAAAATGATTTCAAATTTTGTTATGCTACTTTTTCAAATGTCAATTTATTCAAGTCTGCAAAAATGATAAATTTAAATTGCCGCGAGGTTTTGTTAACGGAAGACCAGCTTCGCAAGAATCTCATATAACTTTAAGAGAAATACATAGTTAATAGAATACGGTTATATTGCACTTTAAAAAAGAACTCATTTGCTCCATAAAAATAAATAAAATGGTTTTTTATACTGTTCAGACATTCAATTATTGTTATAACCAGGTTCCACAATACCTTTGAAGTTGAAAAAAATCCCAAATTCAAAACCCCCAATATTGGCTCCCAACTTTAACACCACCTATTAACGTCTAATTCTAAAAAATCCTTACTCCAAAGTGAACAGACACAAAGAAAAAAATCGATCGCTTCCCGATTAATTGAGCGACACTGTTTGACTAATTGATTATGTTGGAAGGGGAGGGCAGCAGGTCAATCCCGACGACGCGGCATCGCCATTAGGCCGGCCTCTTCTCTCGATGGATCGTGATGGTGAACCGAAAATGGCTATCCTTTCCGCAATTTAAGCAATTCAGTGTTCATTTTTTTTGGTTCGGTCTTGATGTACCCTCTTCTTGGTCCTATTTTGACCCTTTGAGGTTTGATTTTTTTTAAATAAATTGTGTATTAAATTAAAGCTTTTTTGAGAAATGGTTTAAAAAATAGAAGTTAAAAATGTTTTAATTTTCCGCAAAAAAAATGCTGAAAAGTGTCCCTTAGAGGGTTAATGGTCTTTAGTGGCCAGCGATGGTGGTCGATTTGCCGCTCGGAAAGTGTGGTCAATAAGTGCGATGACCGCAGCCCCCCGAGAGTCGGTCAGAGTCGGTGAGTCCGTTTTTGGAACAGATAGAGCAAAAGTTATTGTTATTGTTACGATTATTGTTCACAATCGCCACTAACAGTTTTCAAATTGGATTAGATTTTCTCGTGCTTTTTTTTATTTTTTGCTTCTTCAACCGTCCAAAGGGTCACTCTAAGTGGGGGCAATGTGCTTAGCTTTTAATAAATTTGATGAAATAGGTTGAAATCTAAGCGGTTTTTTTTTTCGAGGTGGTCGAGCTGGGTGGCAAAGTCGTTCAGTTTAAAGTTGAACGTGTTTTAAAGTGGTCGTTTGACGGGTCAAAAGTTTGCCACGTTTACATTTTAAGGTGACTTTCACGTTGTTTTCGTGCCCGCGCCGATGTGATTGATTGAAAGTCACCTGGTGAGTGGCTGAGTGACAGTTTGCTTTTATTTTTGCTGCAACGGCAATTTATCCCATTGTATGCTAATGCATTTTTACCGCGAATGTGAGCAATTTATTCCAGTTCTCTGAGGATGCAACAATAGGATGATACTTTCAAAAATACTTGAAAATGTTTAAATCAAGGAGATCGTTGATCGTTGAACTAAACAAAAAATAATCTTAAGAACCCTCGTTGAACCACTTACTGTTCAGCATCACCCTAAGCAGCAAGCACAGCAACTGAAACTGCCGCAAAAATCAATTGTTTTAAAATTTAAATCATATGAAAATAATTTACGATCGTGTGTGACACCCTCCCACCCCACCCCCACCGGCTGAATTCTCATTACTCTCAGTTCGACTGGTTTCGGAACAGAGCAGCGGGAAGAAAGAAAAATCGGTGAACGTGGATTAAGCGCATATTTAACGATCCTGTTTATTTTCAGGTTTAATTGAATTTATTGAATCAACCGCAGGATATGAATCATGCCAGAGAGCTCTGGTGCTTGTGAGGTGGTGGTGAAATAATGGAGAATATTCCAAGTGAAATGATGAATTGATGAGTTTCAACGGCACGCGAAGGTGCTTAAAGTTTAATTGTTTGCAAAATTTATGGTTTGTCGTGAGCCGAACGAAGGAAGGAGGTTTGCCGAATGCTCATTTCGGTATTGTTTTATGTGAGATCGTTTACGGACGATAAAAGGACGTATTTCCTGCCATTGATTTCAACATGTGAATGATTTTAAGCACGATGTTTTTTTTTTTTTTAAATCCTCACAAATCGGGAGACTGCCAAAATCAACTTTTCAGACGCGATGCAAATCTGCTCTGATAAACGTATATCACTACCACACTAATCAGTACTGGTGAATACACTCTCTTTTGCTTTCACTCACTATTTGATAGGCTCGGACTAACCAATTGCTCTTTGTCGCTCCAAACTGATTCAAGATAGTATGCGGTCAGCTGAGTTTTGATTCGATTGCTTTAAATCAATGTTTTAAGAAATATTTTGCAAATTGTTTTTGTACGCAACATAAAAGACATATTTGACTAAAAATTTAAACATGAAAATTTTAAATTGATGGCTTTCTGTGGTAGTGTAGGCCAAACGAGAAAACACTGTTTTTTTCAGCAACGCTCTTTTTTGAGCATTTTCGTGTGTGAAAGCTTCGGAATCGTGGTAGCGCACGATTGAATGCACGCTAACGATTGAAGCGATTGAATCGGTACCAAGTTTGTGATTTTTTAGCCAAAGGTCAGAATTTTTGAACATTTCTATATTTTGATGCGACATGTTACATTTGATCAACAAAAGAGGTACATTTTTAGAGAAATGTTTCAATTTTTATTAACGAATATGCAAATGTAAATTCAATAAGGCCGTTGCAAAAATTGGTCCAAAAATCGGGGAGCAAAATAATGGAAATCAATGGAAATAGAAGTCTAATAAACTAAGAACAACCTTAAATGCCTTATTCTGCATTGATAATCATATTTAGCATGTTTGGGCTCGCTTGAAAATATTTTAATTTTTTTATGAAATCACAATGTATAGCACCGCATAAACTTTTTTTTCTCGTAAAAATAAAATTTTAGTCAATGCTTAGAAACCTTGGAAATTAATGATTGCAAAACAACTGGACAGATTTATAATGCATTTTAAAACATTTTTTTTCATTAAAATGTTGATACCGTGGGCTGTAATTTCATTTTTTTAACTTTTTTATTTTTTTGCACCCCCCTCGACTATGATCAGAGTCGAGGGACATAAACTTCAAACAATATTTGCAACAGCCTAACTTTTGGCAAATAAAGCTAGTAATATTTAAGATAATCAAATTGACGCTTATGCAATGAAACAATTATAACGAAACAAATAAAATATTTTTTATTTGCATGCATTTTTCTTTGTCATTTTATCTATCTGTTTTTTTTTTCTTTTTAATGAGCTTTATTTGATTTTGCTTTAATATTTTTTATTGTTTCTACAAATCTTATATAAAAAAGGAATTTTATGAATGCAATAAATTTGTATAAATGTTTCGGAAGTTCAATTGTGTTTCTGAAAATTTTTAAAAAATGTTTTAATTTATTTTTTTTTTATGCAATAAAATAAATATGTAAATTTTAACAGACAAAAACAATTGTAGAGAATTAAGAGATGAAAATTGATTTTTGACGTGGACTTACGTCTTTGTCGAAGGTACTGGGGTGCCATTCCAAAAAACCCGGGCCGAAGGCCCTGGAATATTGCGTCATCCGTCAATCGCTTATATCTTCCTACCCTCAAATCGAATCGGCACGATTTTGGTTCCATTCGATTCGAAAATTATTCAGCAATTTGCTATTAAATTTTCAATGTTGGCAAAATAATTTTACTATTGTAACAACTCAATGTTTTAAAATGTTTTCAAAATGCAGAGATTTTGCAAGCAAAATGAGCGCTTCCCACTCACGGACGGGAAGGTCAAGTACCTATTTTGAGGGGAAAATCACACAAGCAGCGCGACCGGTACCGGTCGCGAAAAAGGAGGGGAAGTAGCGGGCCGAAAACATATATAAGAAACTGCGCCAGATTTCAGACCATCATTCACGTCTCAGAGGTTGGACCGGCAGCAGCAGCAGGAGAGAGAGGGACCTTCTCGTCGTTACCGTCAGCCAGTTGCCTATCGATGGCCGGACCGTTTGGATCTTTCGTGGTAGGGGTGAGGATTTCCCAACTCTTCGGAGTTGCCTCGCTCCCCGTCCCACCCGGGGCTGCCTTCTCGCCGAACAGTTGCCTCTCGTGGGTCAAGCCGTGGTTGTGAAACAATCAGGAAGGGGCTGAAGACACTTTCATTCGGTTCGCGAAAAAATCGTTTTTCGTTCTTCTCTCCTCCATTCGATGTTTCCATTGTTTAAATAAGGCTTTCTAGTCAAAGATTTACCAACACATTCAAAGTATGGTTACAGGGCAGTTGCGGTCCGATTGAGTTGACTGGAGTGTGTAAGTTCTGTCTTGTTGGGGGGTCCATCTCCCATTTACGATCTTATTCCGTTAATGTATTTCAAGTATCTAGCTAATTCTTCAAAATTAAGATATGGAAAACTCTATGTCCACATCTCAAAACTTTACGTAGTCTACGCCATTCCGGTTATGTCTGTGACATAACTACTTTGACTTTTTTTTCTCGGGGACCATAATCGAATAACCTGGAACGTTAAAAACGGTTGAATTAAATTGAAAATGTTATGTTTTAATTGCAATAGGCAATGCGAAACAAATTTTATCTTGTTTCACGATAATAATGCAGTAATTTTTTTTGTTTTTCATTTTTTTATTGTTTTTTTTTAACATTATCGAATAAAAAAGTTTAAAAGTTATCTGTAATTTGCTACTATTTAGCCGGTTCTATATTTTAATAAATACCAAAGTAAAACAAGAATAAACAGATTCATATTTCTTTAAATTTCTTCGACATTTGACAGACTTTGAAATCCTAAAAAATTTCTTCATTGACAAGTTTCAATAAACTATCAAGTAGAAAAAATATAATCTGTAACAAAATCTTCAAAATTTTTGAAAAACAAAAAAATACTTTAAAATTATCAATTTCTTCCGTGAACAATAAACTAAAAAATAGAATTTTGCGAAAATCTTTGGAAAAATCATAAATATTCTAATGATGCTTAGTTTTGTAGCTAAAAAGAATTGATGAAGGAATGTTTATTTTATCTTCATTAAAATAATATTAAATCATCCAATTTTGTTTGTAATTCTACCTTCAAAATAACATTTGAGTCAAATTGTTATTGCAGAGAATGAAGTCATTATTGAATTTATTAAGTTTTCCAAGAAAACTTTTTCAATCATTTTCCAGCAACTGAATATTACCTTAAAAAAAAGTTTGATTTTTTCAACAACCCTTTGCATTTTACGATTTCTTGATGATTCCGATAATATGTTCTAGTTCTTATTAACAATTAAGTTTCAATATATGTTTTCCTTTTTCACGCTTTTCAATAAAAAATGGCTTTGTGGATGAATTATTTGTTGAACGTTGTTATTCATTGATTAACAAGTGGTAAATGTCACGGGAATTTGCGGAAAATTTCCATTTTCATGATGTCCACGAAATCCTGAATATTCACTAACCCTAAGCTTGATCAAAACTCAAGTAATAGTCCAGGTTTGATGTTTAATTTTATTTTGATTTTAAAACTTTAATACATGTTTTTTCTATGAATAAAGCATAATGCCATAAATGATACCAAGAAATCGCAATGCATCAATAAGGATGTAAAAACTTTAATATCTTAAATTAAAAAATCCAAAATAAATTTTAAGAATAGTTTATTCATAAATCGATTGATGAATTTAATTCATACAAAAAGAATTTGAACAGAAATTTCGATAAATTGTTAATAAGTTTTTAAAATTTTTAGAAAACAAATAGTTCTTGCAAAACAATAAAATTGATTGAATTCATTTATCAATTTTGAAAACTTAAAAATATTGTGGAATATGAGAAAAGTCAAAACATATTATTGAGAACTGTTAACTATGGTGACATTGACACTTCAAGTTTTTTTTTTAAATATAATTCTCCAAAGACCACCAAACTCGACACTCAACATTATCTGTATTTAAAGCGAGTAAGCTTGAAATATTTGTCGCTATTAGCTCTGGAAGGGAAACTATTCAATGTTCAAAAATGGTGGCTGATTAAATTCTCCTCAAAGTAAGCCTGCTAACAATGTCACTCTAGTTAACGGTTGTTAACTTGCGATTGTTATTTTAACAAAATACATTGTATAACGAACATTTTTGTATTTTAAATCAAAATGGGCTTTTAGAGCTTTCAATAAATTTCGAATTTTGGCCACAGACAGATAATTTTTAATTAATTAATTCGGTTTTATTGGTAAATTATCAATATACAATAAGTTCTTTTGTAATACATAACAGAGTTTTGGAGTTCCTTTCAGCTGTGTGTTACATCATAATCCATTTTGGAACAATTGTTGCTTTTAGTTAAGGGGTTACCGAAAGTAAGAAAAAGATAAAAAAAAACTTACTAAAAACCACAGACAGATAACAAAAGTGATAAAACGCTGTTTTTTTATAAGATCATTGACATAATACAAATTCTTATCTAAATTTCATACTTTTCATTATTGTTACTCACTCAACCAAATATATAAACAGAAAAAAAATAGTTGGAATTTATAGATAAATTCACTTATGGTACAAAACAATTATTTTTGAACATTAATCGATTACAATAATTACAATTACCAGTTTTTTTTTTTTTCGAATCCTTAACCATTCTATGCATGAGTGTTTTCAAAATTTACTTTTTGTTCAAAAGTTTTTAGTTGAAGTTATGTAAACTTAGAAAATTATTTAAATAACGCAATAGATTCCATTTTCAGATATTAAAATAATATCATGATTATCTGAATTTGCTCGATCTAAATTATTTTTAGAAGCTGTTTGAGTATATTTACATAAATAGATTACAAAAATATAATTTTTCACATAACTTTTGATAATTTATCACATAAATCGTCCTCCCATGTGCACAATTTATTACCTAAAATAAAACACTATTCGCAAAACACAAATTAACAAATCAACAAATACAAATTGTAAAACAACAAACACTTTTTATCACCCCAAATGACTGCCACCTTTTCGTGGTCCAAACGTGTTCTTCAATTTTCAAGCAACGGGATCCCTTCTTCTTTTTCTCTCGCTCATCATGTAAAAGTCGTGCAAAATAAAAAAAAAGCTTCGTCAGTTCGTGACTTCATTTGTCCACGCTGGCTCAATAAGTCTCAGCGATTGGGCACCAATTGGCGTGGATATCTTGAAAAAAACCTTAAGAGAAGAAACTAAATCGATCAAGAAGAGGAAGATTTATAGTGGAACCAGAAGGAATACTACAATGTTGTAGCACAGCCGACTTCACAATTTAAATATTTTAAACTAATTATGAGCAAATATTTGATCAAGTCCAAACAACACAACGAAATGATTGGCCGGACAGTGAAGACGAAACGAAGAAGAAGAATGTTCCAGTTGGGCACGAATTCTTGACCGCGGGAGCGGCAATTCTTCAAAGTGACCAAAGACTGGAGAGCTACGAAGATGGGTGCGAAGGAGAATTGGAAGGGGAGAAACAAAAGGAGCACCAAGAATTTGTCGATCGCGACGATCCGCGAAGGTATGAGAGATGGAATTAAAATATTTTCTCTCTCGCGGGCTGGCATTTCTCTTTGAAGGGAAGTGGGATGAAATTGGAAAGAGTGGGAAAGAGCAGCCCTTAGGGAGTCCGAGACAAAAGAAAGAGATAATGGGCCATTTCGTACGGTAGTGACAAATGTGTAATGGGGCTGTAACTCCAATCATGTTGAAGGTGACTCAAAGTTTCGATATGTTTCTGTACTTTTGTGATGATTACTGTAAATTCATGAATCGTTTGTCATATTTGCTTTACAGTTGAAATCATCAAAAAAAAAAATAATTTAGCAAAATACATTTGAAATCTCATCTCTAAATTAATTTCTAAAAAATAAAAATAAACTTTCTGTACCACCTTTATGTGGAAATTTTAACTAACTTTACCGTTTTTAGCATCATCCAAAATCCGCATTTTACAATTGAAATTTATGCAGTATTTATGCAAATGTCTCACTTTTTTCCAACAAACTAAGTTATCCATACATTTCTGTAGTTGGCCAGGAAATAATAGTGGAACTGATAATAAAAAGTAAAGAAAACTCGAATTTTGTCTAGCCACGCAAAATGGGTAAAGAAGTCTAGAGAGGGTTTAAATTTGGCTCTATACACTTTCTACTTTCAAACTGAAATATGTATCAATTTCTAGAAACACATTCACTCACCCTAAATCGTACCAAACAAAACAAAACAAAAAATGTTACTATTGTTACTCGGCCAGCTATCTCTCGTCAGCAGGAGTGCAGGCAGTGGCTGTTGTGTACCTTTTCATTGGTGTGTTTCTTCACCTGAGTTGTGCCCAGGACCCGCGCTTTTCACCAACCAAGCACAAAAAGTTTGTTTATGCTTGTTTGATTTTTCACTTTCTTTCCTTTTCTTTCTCTTCCCTTGTTGATGCTCATGGGTTGGAATTGGTATTCTTTCAGGAAGTGGAGCTATTTTTTTGAACGGAATGTTAAAAAAGGACTTTTTTTAGATGTTTCATTTCAATTTTTCTTTTGAAATGAGATAGCAATGAATTTGAATTTATTTTAACGGATTTTTATTTTCATTGTTTAATAGCGAGTTTTTCACCAATGTGTAACAGGTTATATCGAGGTGCTCCAATTTGGATGAAACTTTCAGCGTTTGTTTGTATATACATAAGATGAACTCATGCCAAATATGAGCCTTCTACGACAAAAGGAAGTGGGGCAAAACGGGCATTGAATTTTGAGGTAAAAAAAAAACATGAAAAATCTTAAAATTGCTCGCATTTCCGTAAACTTGATCAATTCCAATTCTCTTGCATTCGAAAGGTCTATTCTAGCACTTCAAAATATGTCTAGACATCCAGGATTGGTTACATTTTTTCTTATAGCTTTTGCAAATAACTGTTAACCCTCTACAACCCAACCCCGCCTTTAGACGGGCTTCGATTTAAAAAATCGCCAAAAATCCATTTTTCAACCAATTTTTGATCTTTAAAATGCATTGGAAAGAAGAACTCTTAAAATTTTAGAAAATGTATGGGTTGGAAGTTTTACTTGTTTTATGTGACTTTGCCAATGTTTTAAAAAAAATCATTTTTTAGAGGTCAACTTTGGCAGTGTCATTTACTAACATTTCCTATATTTTCAGTAAAAAGAAGTATGCAGTAATTTTTCTAGTACCCCAGACTACGAATCTACGCATTTTTTTGCAATTTAAATGATGATGGTGCCATTCTATAGCAGAAAATGTAAAAAACATGCAAAAAATTGAAAAAGTTAATGTAAAAACATGAAAAAATTAGATAGGCAAAATGTAATTACATTAGGTGGTAGAATAGGGCAAATACTACCAAAAACAAACATAAACTAAACTAGATAAATGCAAACTAAAATACTAAAAATAAAACAAGAAAAACATAAAACAAGAGTAGTAAAGTTATTCGTAGAACAAAAGTTGCTCAAAATGACCTCCTGAACACGGGAAAAATAAAAATTTTGGAAAAAAAATTTGGCCGGTAGAGGATTAAAAAAAGATATTTTAGAAAATCATAAACATTAAATAAAATAAAATGTTGTTTTCGACAATTGCGAAACTGACTTCTAGCTTAGCTTAAATGGGCACAGCATTTTATTGTATTTGTTTTTTTTTTGTGAACTTTCATTCAATTTCAAGCCTAGTACCCCCACAAATCATTTCATTTCTTATTTTTCATGAATTCTTTTTGTCAGATTTTCAATGACAGATCATCAAAAGTGTCTTGGTTTTCTCAATTAAAATTTTAAAATAGTTTAAAGATAATGTATCTTGATTGGTTTTTAATTCAACAAAATTTACCTGATGGAATGTTTCTTCTATAATATCATTTGATTTGTTATAAAGTGATCAGAGTTTTGCTTTTCACCTTTTTTTTGTGATTTCAATTCTGCTCATTTTCATAACTTTTACCAAAAAAACTATGCTTAAAAAGTCAAGCAAAATTGTCTAAAATTAAAAAAATAATATTGTATCACAAAAAATATGCATTACTTATGTCTGTTTGAAAAAATCCAAAATATCGAAGAATTTGAGAATAATTTTATTTTCTCCAATTTTGCCTAATTTATATCTGAAAAAACTAAAAATGTAAAATGTTTGGGAGTGCTAGAATTTCACAATTTTCAATCCTTTTTTTTTCAAAACATGTCAGAAAAAACTATCAAAAAAATACTTGTTTCATTAAAACTGTTATGCTACTGCAAAAAAAAAGATCAATGAATTTATTGAAATATCCAATTCCTGAAGTTTTACGTCGTTTTTCGACTCATTTGAAAAATGTAAACAAATTAATAAGCCTTCATTTGATTTAAAACACATAAATAATTTTTAAACAATGTATAATTTTTGATCAATTTATTAAATTTCGTTTAGTTTCATCATGTTCAAAATATGTCCTTCTACTCTGTTTAAAAAAATATGTCTGGGAAAACATATGTTTGATTTACTTGAAACATAATATTATTTATGAAAATGGATTGAAAAATAAAAATACGTTGTTGTTTTATTTTTTCTTATTTAATAAAATGGGACATTAAAGGTTTTTTTTTGACAAATTTTAACTTCGTGATCACAGATCGAAAAAAGGCGTTCTTCATTACTTTAAATATTATCATCAATTCATAATCATTGTACACATTTTACACAAGAACTTAGTGGAAGTTTTTTTTTTTCAAAATTGTGAAAATTATGCCCACTTTGTCATCAACCTAGATCATGCTCTAGGGACAAAAACTTAAATCAAAATATGTAAAAAGCCCTATGAAAAAAATTGTGTTGCATGATATTGATTTTTCATTAAATCATTGAGACCTCTTCAAAATGGGCTTAAAAAATCAGAGGCAAAAAATGTGCTGTGAAAAACTTCAAAATTTTAATAAAGTTAAAAAATCTCATGAACTGAAAACAATTTAAAATGCTATTTTCAGCGTTGAATTTTGATTTTTTGAATTTTTGACAAATTCCAATGAAAAGTACCGAAAAAAGTATTTTTCGTCTTAGATATTTCGAAACCCAATAATTACAAAGCAACTGAGCTGGTGTAGAATGCGCTCAAAAACACTTTTTTCTTTCCAATATTTGAACCATTCCATGTTATTTAAATTTTTATATTTTTTACTCTGGTATTGATTTTATTTACACTCCGTCAACTTTCCGTGCACCGGGGGTGCATTAGAACGAAAACGGTTGCAATTTTGCAACCATCACAATGCAATTGCTTTTTGCACACTTGCACCCAAAGCTCACTCTAACAAACCGACCAAACGACAAAGACGACGACGATTGTCGGCCAGGATTTGCTCACGCTTGCCTTTTTCCATAGAAATCCCGATTTTTCACCGGTGCTGCTGGGAAAAGTTTTCGCTTCAGCAGGTAAAACCATTTTTCCGCGAGTGACTTCTCCGGCTAACCTGCTCCCCGAGATCCGCTCTTTTGGTGCCAAAATTTTTCATCCCTTCTTTGGTTGAATTTCCCTGGCTGAATTGAGAGTCAAACAAGTGCAAAAAATCGAAAATTTATGGTTTGTTACTTGAAAGGAAATGCAATTTATTGTGAAACCTCCCCTTCTCACCCTCATTTTTCTCCACCAACTTTTTTTCCTTCGTGCACTTACAATACGGTTTGATGGAGGATTTGTGTTTCTTGTATGAATATATATCGTAGCGATTTGGAAAAGGCGGCTGGAAGTTCCGGTGCTAGATAGAGCAATTCTAACGATCTGCTGGGAGAGTGCCGTGGATCTGGCCCGAAGGGTGGCAGGAAAATTATGATGCAAACTATCTGGAAGTAATGCCCCTTGGGAGTTTGGTTTCTTTGGCGGGCGCGAGAATTGCTAGGCTAGAACTTTATTCCACAAGGAAGGTGCCAGATGATTGCATTGGCTCGGTAATGCTCAAATATTCATGTCTAGAATCGGCAAAATTACAAAATAAACTTTGCAAAAGTTCATTTCCTATGATTTATAACCAGAAATGTATGCTAGAGGTGGGGTTTGCTTCAGTGTTTCAGTTTCTAACCAAAGATTTACATGAAATTTTAACCATTTCAAAAATTGTTTATTTCAAAACAACTTTAACTTATTTTTGAGTGCTTATGTTTGAAAATCCCTGAAAAAATAAGCTAATCACGTCAAAAAGATTAACCAAAACATTCTCATTGGTCAAATATCTTGGTGTACTACATTTAGTATTAATGTTTCCAAAAATCGTAATGATTAAAAATGCCAAAATTTTAGAAATGATCTGCCCGACTTATTTTTTCAAACGTTTACTTATTTGCTTAAAATAAAATTTGCTTAATTTACTTTAAAAAAAAAGTTTATCTGTTGTTTATCCATGCATTCGTTTAAAAGCTATTCGAAAAACAATTCAATTTATTTTTTGTCATTTAGCTTCATTAAGTTGGGAATTGCCTTTTTTTTTGTTTACGTATACCAAAATTTAAAAGGTAAGTTTTTTTTATTTAATTTTTTGTTCCCTTATCTGATTCCATTCAATAAAACTTTGAATTAAAATTACATTGGCTTTTAGACATTAAACTAAACAGATTTTAATAGTTTGTTGTGTGTAGCAAAAAGAAAAATATCAATTTCGATGTTAACACACTTTAATCACCTTTGCAAATAACATCAACATGTTTTGTCTTTATTTTGCTTTGAATTTAAATTGTTGAAATTGTTATTTAGATACCGAGGCAGATATTTCTTGTCTACTTATTTGAAGAGATGTTTTGAGTGAGTTCTGCCAAAAAAATATTTGTTTATGCCTTTAAGCCATCCAGAACTTGTCAAGTTAACAAATATGTTGTTTTCCTGAAATTCCAAAAAATGCTAAAATTATTTCATAAAATGATAAAGTTTTTGTTGAACTTCCTTCAGTTGCTTTAGTTTTGTTAATCAGATTGAGTTACTCAATATTTGATTAACTTGTTCATCATTCAATAAACGTGAAAAAATGTGTTTGTTTTTTTTTTAATTTTATGTATTAAGATGAAACATCATTCGATTTTCTTTCATTGAAAAAAATATTATATGGTTGTTTTTCTAAATTTGAAAATCAACCTTTCATCGCTTGTGTGATATCTTGTGTCACGTCCTATCTTTTTACAACAGACGTGTCACAAGAGAGCACACATGCAACGATTTAAATACATTATTTGACAATTTTTGCCATTTTTTAATGAAACATAAACTTTCAAAAGTTGATAAGGTAGTGCAAATTACTACGTTGCTCAATTTCCCGAGGTTATGAAAATCCCGAGAAGAATCAATCAAGTGAAAAAAAAACCGTAAAACTTGAGGTGGACTTAAAAAACTTAATAAAACAATAAAGTTAGAATGGTTTTAGCTATTTTTGCAGGGAAATATTATTTTGTATCGAACTGTCCATAGTAAGTAGAACGAATCCAGGCTCTACAACCATAAATTGCTTTTGAACTTGCTTCTTTTACTAGTTTGAGTAAAACAAATAAAAGTTAAATGCGGAATAATTGTTTTTTATGACTCACGATTTTTAATGTACATGTCTTAGAAACTCATTTTAGCACTTTTTTTTCTTGATACACTTTCTTATGACATAATAACTCATTATTTTTTATTTTGAACGAGGTTTTTAAAATCGTTTTGAGAGATTTTCGGAACAAGTCTGCAGTTTTTTTTTTTTGGAAATTGAAATATATTACAAAGTATTTTTTTAAGTGTGGGATATTTTCAAATGATAGAACACCAAATATTTTTTAAAAGCTTTTAAACGACAAATGTAACAGTAAATTTTCATTCCACAATTTTGCAATTTATGTAGCCCAACAAATAAGCAATAATTATTCACAGTTTTAAATACCTCAGACATTAAGATCAATGAATAAAACTTAGTAATGAAATTTTAAGTTTGGAAAATTGGAAAAAATACGAGAAATACCACAGTTTTTCAATAAATTTAAAATATTTTTAATAAAAAAGTCTTTTATAGAAACATTTAAAGGAGTCAGTTTTCAAGATTTTCACTAAGCTTAAATAAATAATTATAAATAGAATATCATTTTGATATTTAAAAAATCGAAGAATAATAAAAAACTAACTTAATCCACCTATGTGGTTGGCGCCTTCCTCACTTTTTACCAACATTTTGTGATACGATGGGTTTGGACACCAATTCCATCTATTTCTCAATAAAAAAATACACAAATGTCACTTAAGCGGTCATAACTTGAGACTGAGCGTTGCCAGATCTTCAAACCTAACCAACGATGGGTCGGATGATGGATCCGGACATAGTTTACATACATTTAAGTGAGATCCGGCTTCAAAAAAGTACATAAATATCACTTAAGTGGTCATAACTTGAGACAGGGTTGCCAGATCTTCAATGTTTTGGACTCATTGGAAAGGTCTTTTGATAACCTAACCAACGATGGGTTGGATGATGGATCCGGACATAGTTTACATACATTTAAGTGAGATCCGGCTTCAAAAAAGTACACAAATATCACTTATGTGGTCATATCTCGAGACAGGGTTGCCAGATCTTCAATGTTTTATACTCATTGGAAAGGTCTTTTGATTACCTAACCAACGATGAGTCGGATGATGGATCCGGACATAGTTCACATACATTTAAGTGAGATCCGGCTTCAAAAAAGTACATAAATATCACTTAAGTGGTCATATCTCGAGACAGGGTTGCCAGATCTTAAATGTTTTATACTCATTGGAAAGGTCTTTTGATTACTTTACCAACGATGGGTCGTATGATGGATCCGGACATAGTTTACTTGCATTTATGTGAGATCCGGCCTCAAAAAAGTGCATAAATATCACTTAAGTGGTCATATCTCGAGACAGGGTTGCCAGATCTTTAATGTTTTGGACTCATTGGAAAGGTCTTTTGATTACTTTACCAACGATGGGTCGTATGATGGATCCGGGCATCGCTTACATACATTTAAGTGAGATCCGGCTTCAAAAAAGTACATAAATATCACTTAAGTGGTCATATCTCGAGACAGGGTTGCCAGATCTTCAATGTTTTATACTCATTGGAAAGGTCTTTTAATAACCTAACTAACGATGGGTCGGATGATGGATCCGGACATCGTTTACATACATTTAAGTGAGATCCGGCTTCAAAAAAGTACATAAATATCACTTAAGTGGTCATATCTCGAGACAGGGTTGCCAGATCTTAAATGTTTTATACTCATTGGAAAGGTCTTTTGATTACTTTACCAACGATGGGTCGTATGATGGATCCGGACATAGTTTACTTGCATTTATGTGAGATCCGGCCTCAAAAAAGTGCATAAATATCACTTAAGTGGTCATATCTCGAGACAGGGTTGCCAGATCTTTAATGTTTTGGACTCATTGGAAAGGTCTTTTGATTACTTTACCAACGATGGGTCGTATGATGGATCCGGGCATCGCTTACATACATTTAAGTGAGATCCGGCTTCAAAAAAGTACATAAATATCACTTAAGTGGTCATATCTCGAGACAGGGTTGCCAGATCTTCAATGTTTTGGACTCATTGGAAAGGTCTTTTGATTACTTTACCAACGATGGGTCGTATGATGGATCCGGGCATCGTTTACATACATTTAAGTGAGATCCGGCTTCAAAAAAGTACATAAATATCACTTAAGTGGTCATATCTCGAGACAGGGTTGCCAGATCTTCAATGTTTTATACTCATTGGAAAGGTCTTTTAATAACCTAACTAACGATGGGTCGGATGATGGATCCGGACATCGTTTACATACATTTAAGTGAGATCCGGCTTCAAAAAAGTACATAAATATCACTTAAGTGGTCATATCTCGAGACAGGGTTGCCAGATCTTAAAGGTTTTATACTCATTGGAAAGGTCTTTTGATTACTTTACCAACGATGGGTCGTATGATGGATCCGGACATAGTTTACTTGCATTTATGTGAGATCCGGCCTCAAAAAAGTGCATAAATATCACTTAAGTGGTCATATCTCGAGACAGGGTTGCCAGATCTTTAATGTTTTGGACTCATTGGAAAGGTCTTTTGATTACTTTACCAACGATGGGTCGTATGATGGATCCGGGCATCGTTTACATACATTTAAATGAGATCCGGCTTCAAAAAAGTACATAAATATCACTTAAGTAGACAAA